>NW_027223927.1:0-39809 GCF_028538775.1 Myotis yumanensis
ATGGACTTGTAATTCAAGAGTTCCATATACATTTCTGGACAATTCCATTGTATATTACTGTGAATTCTATGAGAAATAACCACAGTAACAAAGTTTTCTGAGCTCTAAGAACTTGTATTCTTAAGGATATGAGGTAGTTTCCGTTCAAACTCGATCGGATTGACTCGAATTGTAAAGATTAACAGTATTTTCGCCATTCCACAGCTGTTTTGAACCAGTTTTCAGTGTATTGACACTGCCCCCTTTCATATAAACTTCGATTTACTTGTAATTCCAGAGTTCCATACACATTCATGGAAAATTCCATTCTCTTTGGAGGTAAATTCTAGGATTAGTAAGCGCTTCTACAGAGGATTCTGAGCTTTATGAGCTTGTATTCTCCAGGATTTAAGTAGTTTCTTTAGAAACTCCATCAGATTGACTGAAATTAAAATTGTAAACATTTTACACCTCATTTCACAGCTGTTTGAATGTGTTTTCAGGGAACTTATGCTGCCTGTTTCATATTAAGTTTACATTTCCTTGTAATTCAAGAGTTCCATATTCATGTCTGGACAATTCCATTTTCTATTATTGTGAATTTTAAGTGAAGTAACCACACTTACAGAGTTTTCTAAGCTCTATTATTTTGTACTCTTAGGGATTTAAGTAGTTCCTTTAGAATCTCTATCGGATTGACCGAAATTAACATTGTAAACAGTTTACTCGTCATTTCGGAGCTGTTCGAAAGTGTTTTCGGTGTATTTATGCTACTCGTTTCATATTAAGGTTCCATGGACTTGTAATTCAAGAGTTCCGTATACATTTTTGGACAACTCCATTGTATATTACTGTGAATTCTATGAGAAATAACCACAGTAACAAAGTTTTCTGAGCTCTAAGAACTTGTATTCTTAAGGATATAAGGTAGTTTCCGTTCAAACTCGATCGGATTGACTCGAATTGTAAAGATTAACAGTATTTTCGCCATTCCACAGCTGTTTGAACCAGTTTTCAGTGTATTGACACTGCCCCTTTCATATAAACTTCGATTTACTTGTAATTCCAGAGTTCCATACACATTCATGGACAATTCCATTCTCTTTGGAGGTAAATTCTCAGATTAGTAAGCACTTCTACAAAGGATTCTGAGCTTTCTTAGCTCGTATTCTCAAGGATTTAAGTAGTTTCCTTAGAAACTCCATCAGATTGACTGAAATTAAAATTGTAAACATTTTACACCTCATTTCACAGCTGTTTGAATGTGTTTTCAGGGAACTTATGCTGCCTGTTTCATATTAAGTTTACATTTACTTGTAATTCAAGAGTTCCATATTCATGTCTGGACAATTCCATTTTCTATTATTGTGAATTTTAAGAGAAGTAACCACACTTACAGAGTTTTCTGAGCTCTATTAGTTTGTATTCTTAGGGATTTAAGTAGTTCCTTTAGAATCTCTATCGGATTGACCAAAATTAACATTGTAAACAGTTTACTCGTCATTTCGCAGCTGTTCGAAAGTGTTTTCAGTGTATTTATGCTACCCGTTTCATATTAAGGTTCCATGGACTTGTAATTCAAGAGTTCCATATACATTTCTGGACAACTCCATTGTATATTACTGTGAATTCTATGAGAAGTAACCACAGTTACAAAGTTTTCTGAGCTCTAAGAACTTGTATTATTAAGGATATGAAGTAGTTTCTGTTCAAACTCGACCGGATTGACTCGAACTGTAAAGATTAACAGTATTCTCCTCATTCCACAGCACTTTGAACCTGTTTTCAGTGTATTGACACTGCCCCTTTCATATAAACTTCGATTTACTTGTAATTCCAGAGTTCCATACACATTCATGGAAAATTCCATTCTCTTTGGAGGTAAATTCTAGGATTAGTAAGCGCTTCTACAGATGATTCTGAGCTTTATTAGCTAGTATTCTCCAGGATTTATGTAGTTTCTTTTGAAACTCCATCAGATTGACTGAAATTAAAATTGTAAACATTTTACACCTCATTTCACAGCTGTTTTGAATGTGTTTTTCAGGGAACTTATGCTGCCTGTTTCATATTAAGTTTATATTTACTTGTAATTCAAGAGTTCCATATTCATGTCTGGACAATTCCATTTTCTATTATTGTGAATTTTAAGATAAGTAACCACACTTACAGAGTTTTCTGAGCTCTATTAGTTTGTATTCTTAGGGATTTAAGTAGTTCCTTTAGAATCTCTATCGGATTGACCGAAATTAACATTGCAAACAGTTTACTCGTCATTTCGCAGCTGTTCGAAAGTGTTTTCAGTGTATTTATGCTACCCGTTTCATATTAAGGTTCCATGGACTTGTATTTCAAGAGTTCCTTATACATTTCTGGACAATTCCATTGTATATTACTGTGAATTCTATGAGAAGTAACCACAGTTACAAAGTTTTCTGAGCTCTAAGAACTTTTATTCTTAAGGATATGAGGTAGTTTCTGTTCAAACTCGATGGGATTGACTCGAATTGTAAAGATTAACAGTATTTTCGCCATTCCACAGCTGTTTGAACCAGTTTTCAGTGTATTGACACTGCCCCTTTCATATAAACTTCGATTTACTTGTAATTCCAGAGTTCCATACACATTCATGGACAATTCCATTCTCTTTGGAGGTAAATTCTCAGATTAGTAAGCACTTCTACAAAGGATTCTGAGCTTTCTTAGCTCGTATTCTCAAGGATTTAAGTAGTTTCCTTAGAAACTCCATCAGATTGACTGAAATTAAAATTGTAAACATTTTACACCTCATTTCACAGCTGTTTGAATGTGTTTTCAGGGAACTTATGCTGCCTGTTTCATATTAAGTTTACATTTACTTGTAATTCAAGAGTTCCATATTCATGTCTGGACAATTCCATTTTCTATTATTGTGAATTTTAAGAGAAGTAACCACACTGACAGAGTTTTCTAAGCTCTATTATTTTGTACTCTTGGGGATTTAAGTAGTTCCTTTAGAATCTCTATCTGATTGACCGAAGTTAACATTGTAAACAGTTTACTCGTCATTTCGCAGCTGTTCGAAAGTGTTTTCAGTGTATTTATGCTACCCGTTTCAAATTAAGGTTCCATGGACTTGTAATTCAAGAGTTCCATATACATTTCTGGACAATTCCATTGTATATTACTGTGAATTCTATGAGAAGTAACCACAGTTACAAAGTTTTCTGAGCTCTAAGAACTTGTATTCTTAAGGATATGAGGTAGTTTCTGTTCAAACTAGACCGGATTGACTCGAACTGTAAAGATTAACAGTATTCTCCTCATTCCACAGCGGTTTGAACCTGTTTTCAGTGTATTGACACTGCCCCTATCATATAAACCTCGATTTACTTGTAATTCCAGAGTTCCATACACATTCATGGACAATTCCATTCTCTTTGGAGGTAAACTCTAAGATTAGTAAGCACTTCTACAAAGGATTCTGAGCTTTCTTAGCTCGTATTCTCAAGGATTTAAGTAGTTTCTTTAGAAACTCCATCAGATTGCCTGAAATTAAAATTGTAAACATTTTACACCTCATTTCACAGCTGTTTGAATGTGTTTTTCAGGGAACTTATGCTGCCTGTTTCATATTAAGTTTACATTTACATGTAATTCAAGAGTTCCATATTCATGTCTGGACAATTCCATTTTCTATTGTGAATTTTAAGAGAAGTAACCACACTGACAGAGTTTTCTAAGCTCTATTATTTTGTACTCTTGGGGATTTAAGTAGTTCCTTTAGAATCTCTATCGGATTGACCGAAGTTAACATTGTAAACAGTTTACTCGTCATTTCGCAGCTGTTCGAAAGTGTTTTCAGTGTATTTATGCTACCCGTTTCATATTAAGGTTCCATGGACTTGTAATTCAAGAGTTCCATATACATTTCTGGACAATTCCATTGTATATTACTGTGAATTCTCTGAGAAGTAACCACAGTTACAAAGTTTTCTGAGCTCTAAGAACTTGTATTCTTAAGGATATGAGGTAGTTTCTGTTCAAACTCGATGGGATTGACTCGAATTGTAAAGATTAACAGTATTCTCGTCATTCCACAGCTGTTTGAACCAGTTTTCAGTGTATTGACACTGCCCCTTTCATATAAACCTCGATTTACTTGTAATTCCAGAGTTCCATACACATTCATGGAAAATTAAATTCTCTTAGGAGGTAAATTCTAGGATTAGTAAGCGCTTCTACCGAGGATTCTGAGCTTTATGAGCTTGTATTCTCCAGGATTTAAGTAGTTTCTTTAGAAACTCCATCAGATTGACTGAAATTAAAATTGTAAACATTTTACATCTCATTTCACAGCTGTTTGAATGTGTTTTCAGGGAACTTATGCTGCCTGTTTCATATTAAGTTTACATTTACTTGTAATTCAAGAGTTCCATATTCATGTCTGGACAATTCCATTTTCTATTATTGTGAATTTTAAGAGAAGTAACCACACTTACAGAGTTTTCTGAGCTCTATTAGTTTGTATTCTTAGGGATTTAAGTAGTTCCTTTAGAATCTCTATCGGATTGACCGAAATTAACATTGTAAACAGTTTACTCGTCATTTCGCAGCTGTTCGAAAGTGTTTTTCAGTGTATTTATGCTACCCGTTTCATATTAAGGTTCCATGGACTTGTAATTCAAGAGTTCCATATACATTTCTGGACAATTCCATTGTATATTACTGTGAATTCTATGAGAAGTAACCACAGTTACAAAGTTTTCTGAGCTCTAAGAACTTGTATTCTTAAGGATATGAGGTAGTTTCTGTTCAAACTCGATGGGATTGACTCGAATTGTAAAGATTAACAGTATTCTCGTCATTCCACAGCTGTTTGAACCAGTTTTCAGTGTATTGACACTGCCCCTTTCATATAAACCTCGATTTACTTGTAATTCCAGAGTTCCATACACATTCATGGAAAATTAAATTCTCTTAGGAGGTAAATTCTAGGATTAGTAAGCGCTTCTACCGAGGATTCTGAGCTTTATGAGCTTGTATTCTCCAGGATTTAAGTAGTTTCTTTAGAAACTCCATCAGATTGACTGAAATTAAAATTGTAAACATTTTACATCTCATTTCACAGCTGTTTGAATGTGTTTTCAGGGAACTTATGCTGCCTGTTTCATATTAAGTTTACATTTACTTGTAATTCAAGAGTTCCATATTCATGTCTGGACAATTCCATTTTCTATTATTGTGAATTTTAAGAGAAGTAACCACACTTACAGAGTTTTCTGAGCTCTATTAGTTTGTATTCTTAGGGATTTAAGTAGTTCCTTTAGAATCTCTATCGGATTGACCGAAATTAACATTGTAAACAGTTTACTCGTCATTTCGCAGCTGTTCGAAAGTGTTTTCAGTGTATTTATGCTACCCGTTTCATATTAAGGTTCCATGGACTTGTAATTCAAGAGTTCCATATACATTTCTGGACAATTCCATTGTATATTACTGTGAATTCTATGAGAAGTAACCACAGTTACAAAGTTTTCTGAGCTCTAAGAACTTGTATTCTTAAGGATATGAGGTAGTTTCTGTTCAAACTGGATGGGATTGACTCGAATTGTAAAGATTAACAGTATTCTCGTCATTCCACAGCGGGTTTGAACCTGTTTTCAGTGTATTGACACTGCCCCTATCATATAAACCTCGATTTACTTGTAATTCCAGAGTTCCATACACATTCATGGACAATTCCATTCTCTTTGGAGGTAAATTCTAAGATTAGTAAGCACTTCTACAAAGGATTCTGAGCTTTCTTAGCTCGTATTCTCAAGGATTTAAGAAGTTTCTTTAGAAACTCCATCAGATTGCCTGAAATTAAAATTGTAAACATTTTACAACTCATTTCACAGCTGTTTGAATGTGTTTTCAGGGAACTTATGCTGCCTGTTTCATATTAAGTTTACATTTACATGTAATTCAAGAGTTCCATATTCATGTCTGGACAATTCCATTTTCTATTATTGTGAATTTTAAGAGAAGTAACCACACTGACAGAGTTTTCTAAGCTCTATTATTTTGTACTCTTAGGGATTTAAGTAGTTCCTTTAGATCTCTATAGGATTGACCGAAGGTAACATTGTAAACAGTTTCCTCGTCATTTCGCAGCTGTTCGAAAGTGTTTTCAGTGTATTTATGCTACCCGTTTCATATTAAGGTTCCATGGACTTGTAATTCAAGAGTTCCATATACATTTCTGGACAATTCCATTGTATATTACTGTGAATTCTATGAGAAGTAACCACAGTTACAAAGTTTTCTGAGCTCTAAGAACTTGTATTCTTAAGGATATGAGGTAGTTTCTGTTCAAACTCGATGGGATTGACTCGAATTGTAAAGATTAACAGTATTCTCGTCATTCCACAGCTGTTTGAACCAGTTTTCAGTGTATTGACACTGCCCCCTTTCATATAATCCTCGATTTACTTGTAATTCCAGAGTTCCATACACATTCATGGAAAATTCCCTTCTCTTTGGAGGTAAATTCTAGGATTAGTAAGCTCTTCTACAGAGGATTCTGAGCTTTATGAGCTTGTATTCTCCAGGATTTAAGTAGTTTCTTTAGAAACTCCATCAGATTGACTGAAATTAAAATTGTAAACATTTTACACCTCATTTCACAGCTGTTTGAATGTGTTTTTAGGGAACTTATGCTGCCTGTTTCATATTAAGTTTACATTTACTTGTAATTCAAGAGTTCCGTATTCATGTCTGGACAATTCCATTTTCTATTATTGTGAATTTTAAGAGAAGTAAACCACACTTACAGAGTTTCTGAGCTCTATTAGTTTGTATTCTTAGGATTTAAGTAGTTCCTTTAGAATCTCTATCGGATTGACCGAAATTAACATTGTAAACAGTTTACTCGTCATTTCGCAGCTGTTCGAAAGTGGTTTTCAGTGTATTTATGCTACCCGTTTCATATTAAGGTTCCATGGACTTGTAATTCAAGAGTTCCATATACATTTCTGGACAACTCCATTGTATATTACTGTGAATTCTATGAGAAGTAACCACAGTTACAAAGTTTTCTGAGCTCTAAGAACTTGTATTCTTAAGGATATGAGGTAGTTTCTGTTCAAACTCGATGGGATTGACTCGAATTGTAAAGATTAACAGTATTCTCGTCATTCCACAGCTGTTTGAACCAGTTTTCAGTGTATTGACACTGCCCCTTTCATATAATCCTCGATTTACTTGTAATTCCAGAGTTCCATACACATTCATGGAAAATTCCATTCTCTTTTGGAGGTAAATTCTAGGATTAGTAAGCTCTTCTACAGAGGATTCTGAGCTTTATGAGCTTGTATTCTCCAGGATTTAAGTAGTTTCTTTAGAAACTCCATCAGATTGACTGAAATTAAAATTGTAAACATTTTACACCTCATTTCACAGCTGTTTGAATGTGTTTTTAGGGAACTTATGCTGCCTGTTTCATATTAAGTTTACATTTACTTGTAATTCAAGAGTTCCATATTCATGTCTGGACAATTCCATTTTCTATTATTGTGAATTTTAAGAGAAGTAACCACACTTACAGAGTTTCTGAGCTCTATTAGTTTGTATTCTTAGGGATTTAAGTAGTTCCTTTAGAATCTCTATGGGATTGACCGAAATTAACATTGTAAACAGTTTACTCGTCATTTCGCAGCTGTTCGAAACTGTTTTCAGTGTATTTCTGCTACCCGTTTCATAATAAGGTTCCATGGACTTGTAATTCAAGAGTTTCCATATACATTTCTGGACAACTCCATTGTATATTACTGTGAATTCTATGAGAAGTAACCACAGTTACAAAGTTTTCTGAGCTCTAAGAACTTTTATTCTTAAGGATATGAGGTAGTTTTCTGTTCAAACTCGATCAGATTGACTCGAATTGTAAAGATTAACAGTATTCTCGTTATTCCACAGCTGTTTGAACCAGTTTTCAGTGTATTGACACTGCCCCTTTCATATAAACCTCGATTTACTTGTAATTCCAGAGTTCCATACACATTCATGGAAAATTCCATTCTCTTTGGAGGTAAATTCTAGGATTAGTAAGCGCTTCTACAGAGGATTCTGAGCTTTATGAGCTTGTATTCTCCCGGATTTAAGTAGTTTCTTTAGAAACTCCATCAGATTGACTGAAATTAAAATTGTAAATATTTTACACCTCATTTCACAGCTGTTTGAATGTGTTTTTTAGGGAACTTATGCTGCCTGTTTCATATTAAGTTTACATTTACTTGTAATTCAAGAGTTCCATATTCATGTCTGGACAATTCCATTTTCTATTATTGTGAATTTTAAGAGAAGTAACCACACTTACAGAGTTTTCTGAGCTCTATTAGTTTGTATTCTTAGGGATTTAAGTAGTTCCTTTAGAATCTCTATCGGATTGACCGAAATTAACATTGTAAACAGTTTACTCGTCATTTCGCAGCTGTTCCAAAGTGTTTTTCAGTGTATTTATGCTACCCGTTTCATATTAAGGTTCCATGGACTTGTAATTCAAGAGTTCCATATACATTTCTGGACAACTCCATTGTATATTACTGTGAATTCTATGAGAAGTAACCACAGTTACAAAGTTTTCTGAGCTCTAAGAACTTGTATTCTTAAGGATATGAGGTAGTTTTCTGTTCAAACTAGACCGGATTGACTCGAACTGTAAAGATTAACAGTATTCTCGTCATTCCACAGCGGCTTGAACCTGTTTTCAGTGTATTGACACTGCCCCTATCATATAAACCTCGATTTACTTGTACTTCCAGAGTTCCATACAGATTCATGGACAATTCCATTCTCTTTGGAGGTAAACTCTAAGATTAGTAAGCACTTCTACAAAGGATTCTGAGCTTTCTTAGCTCGTATTCTCAAGGATTTAAGTAGTTTCTTTAGAAACTCCATCAGATTGCCTGAAATTAAAATTGTAAACATTTTACACCTCATTTCACAGCTGTTTGAATGTGTTTTCAGGGAACTTATGCTGCCTGTTTCATATTAAGTTTACATTTACTTGTAATTCAAGAGTTCCATATTCATATCTGGACAATTCCATTTTCTATTATTGTGAATTTTAAGAGAAGTAACCACACTTACAGAGTTTTCTGAGCTCTATTAGTTTGTATTCTTAGGGATTTAAGTAGTTCCTTTAGAATCTCTATCGGATTGACCGAAATTAACATTGTAAACAGTTTACTCGTCATTTCGCAGCTGTTCGAAAGTGTTTTCAGTGTATTTATGCTACCCGTTTCATATTAAGGTTCCATGGACTTGTAATTCAAGAGTTCCATATACATTTCTGGACAACTCCATTGTATATTACTGTGAATTCTATGAGAAGTAACCACAGTTACAAAGTTTTCTGAGCTCTAAGAACTTGTATTCTTAAGGATATGAGGTAGTTTCTCTTCAAACTAGACCGGATTGACTCGAACTGTAAAGATTAACAGTATTCTCCTCATTCCACAGCGGTTTGAACCTGTTTTCAGTGTATTGACACTGCCCCTATCATATAAACCTCGATTTACTTGTAATTCCAGAGTTCCATACACATTCATGGACAATTCCATTCTCTTTGGAGGTAAACTCTAAGATTAGTAAGCACTTCTACAAAGGATTCTGAGCTTTCTTAGCTCGTATTCTCAAGGATTTAAGTAGTTTCTTTAGAAACTCCATCAGATTGCCTGAAATTAAAATTGTAAACATTTTACACCTCATTTCACAGCTGTTTGAATGTGTTTTCAGGGAACTTATGCTGCCTGTTTCATATTAAGTTTACATTTACATGTAATTCAAGAGTTCCATATTCATGTCTGGACAATTCCATTTTCTATTGTGAATTTTAAGAGAAGTAACCACACTGACAGTGTTTTCTAAGCTCTATTATTTTGTACTCTTAGGGATTTAAGTAGTTCCTTTAGAATCTCTATCGGATTG
Source organism: Myotis yumanensis (assembly GCF_028538775.1). NCBI lineage: Eukaryota > Metazoa > Chordata > Mammalia > Chiroptera > Vespertilionidae > Myotis > Myotis yumanensis. The sequence goes on from NW_027223927.1 coordinate 9,934, forward strand.
ACCGAAGTTAACATTGTTAACAGTTTACTCGTCATTTCGCAGCTGTTCGAAAGTGTTTTCAGTGTATTTATGCTACCCGTTTCATATTAAGGTTCCATGGACTTGTATTTCAAGAGTTCCTTATACATTTCTGGACAATTCCATTGTATATTACTGTGAATTCTATGAGAAGTAACCACAGTTACAAAGTTTTCTGAGCTCTAAGAACTTTTATTCTTAAGGATATGAGGTAGTTTCTGTTCAAACTCGATGGGATTGACTCGAATTGTAAAGATTAACAGTATTCTCGTCATTCCACAGCTGTTTGAACCAGTTTTTCAGTGTATTGACACTGCCCCTTTCATATAATCCTCGATTTACTTGTAATTCCAGAGTTCCATACACATTCATGGAAAATTCCATTCTCTTTGGAGGTAAATTCTAGGATTAGTAAGCTCTTCTACAGAGGATTCTGAGCTTTATGAGCTTGTATTCTCCAGGATTTAAGTAGTTTCTTTAGAAACTCCATCAGATTGACTGAAATTAAAATTGTAAACATTTTACACCTCATTTCACAGCTGTTTGAATGTGTTTTTAGGGAACTTATGCTGCCTGTTTCATATTAAGTTTACATTTACTTGTAATTCAAGAGTTCCATATTCATGTCTGGACAATTCCATTTTCTATTATTGTGAATTTTAAGAGAAGTAACCACACTTACAGAGTTTCTGAGCTCTATTAGTTTGTATTCTTAGGGATTTAAGTAGTTCCTTTAGAATCTCTATGGGATTGACCAAAATTAACATTTGTAAACAGTTTACTCGTCATTTCGCAGCTGTTCGAAACTGTTTTCAGTGTATTTCTGCTACCCGTTTCATAATAAGGTTCCATGGACTTGTAATTCAAGAGTTCCATATACATTTCTGGACAACTCCATTGTATATTACTGTGAATTCTATGAGAAGTAACCACAGTTACAAAGTTTTCTGAGCTCTAAGAACTTTTATTCTTAAGGATATGAGGTAGTTTCTGTTCAAACTCGATCGGATTGACTCGAATTGTAAAGATTAACAGTATTCTCGTCATTCCACAGCTGTTTGAACCAGTTTTCAGTGTATTGACACTGCCCCTTTCATATAAACCTCGATTTACTTGTAATTCCAGAGTTCCATACACATTCATGGAAAATTCCATTCTCTTTGGAGGTAAATTCTAGGATTAGTAAGCGCTTCTACAGAGGATTCTGAGCTTTATGAGCTTGTATTCTCCAGGATTTAAGTAGTTTCTTTAGAAACTCCATCAGATTGACTGAAATTAAAATTGTAAACATTTTACACCTCATTTCACAGCTGTTTGAATGTGTTTTTAGGGAACTTATGCTGCCTGTTTCATATTAAGTTTACATTTACTTGTAATTCAAGAGTTCCATATTCATGTCTGGACAATTCCATTTTCTATTATTGTGAATTTTAAGAGAAGTAACCACACTTACAGAGTTTCTGAGCTCTATTAGTTTGTATTCTTAGGGATTTAAGTAGTTCCTTTAGAATCTCTATGGGATTGACCGAAATTAACATTGTAAACAGTTTACTCGTCATTTCGCAGCTGTTCGAAACTGTTTTCAGTGTATTTCTGCTACCCGTTTCATAATAAGGTTCCATGGACTTGTAATTCAAGAGTTCCATATACATTTCTGGACAACTCCATTGTATATTACTGTGAATTCTATGAGAAGTAACCACAGTTACAAAGTTTTCTGAGCTCTAAGAACTTTTATTCTTAAGGATATGAGGTAGTTTCTGTTCAAACTCGATCGGATTGACTCGAATTGTAAAGATTAACAGTATTCTCCTCATTCCACAGCTGTTTGAACCAGTTTTCAGTGTATTGACACTGCCCCTTTCATATAAACCTCGATTTACTTGTAATTCCAGAGTTCCATACACATTCATGGAAAATTCCATTCTCTTTGGAGGTAAATTCTAGGATTAGTAAGCGCTTCTACAGAGGATTCTGAGCTTTATGAGCTTGTATTCTCCAGGATTTAAGTAGTTTCTTTAGAAACTCCATCAGATTGACTGAAATTAAAATTGTAAACATTTTACACCTCATTTCACAGCTGTTTGAATGTCTTTTCAGGGAACTTATGCTGCCTGTTTCATATTAAGTTTACATTTACATGTAATTCAAGAGTTCCATATTCATGTCTGGACAATTCCATTTTCTATTATTGTGAATTTTAAGAGAAGTAACCACACTGACAGAGTTTTCTAAGCTCTATTATTTTGTACTCTTAGGGATTTAAGTAGTTCCTTTAGATCTCTATCGGATTGACCGAAGTTAACATTGTAAACAGTTTACTCGTCATTTCGCAGCTGTTCGAAAGTGTTTTCAGTGTATTTATGCTACCCGTTTCATATTAAGGTTCCATGGACTTGTAATTCAAGAGTTCCATATACATTTCTGGACAATTCCATTTTATATTACTGTGAATTCTATGAGAAGTAACCACAGTTACAAAGTTTTCTGAGCTCTAAGAACTTTTATTCTTAAGGATATGAGGTAGTTTCTGTTCAAACTCGATGGGATTGACTCGAATTGTAAAGATTAACATTATTCTCGTCATTAAACAGCTGTTTGAGCCAGTTTTCAGTGTATTGACACTGCCCCTTTCATATAAACCTCGATTTACTTGTAATTCCAGAGTTCCATACACATTCATGGAAAATTCCATTCTCTTTGGAGGTAAACTCTAAGATTAGTAAGCACTTCTACAGAGGATTCTGAGCTTTATGAGCTTGTATTCTCAACTATTTAAGTAGTTTCTTTTGAAACTCCATCAGATTGACTCAAATTAAAATTGTAAACATTTTACACCTCATTTCACAGCTGTTTGAATGTGTTTTCAGGGAACTTATGCTGCCTGTTTCATATTAAGTTTACATTTACTTGTAATTCAAGAGTTCCATATTCATGTCTGGACAATTCCAATTTCTATTATTGTGAATTTGAAGAGAAGTAACCACACTTACAGAGTTTTCTGAGCTCTATTAGTTTGTATTCTTAGGGATTTAAGTAGTTCCTTTAGAATCTCTATCGGATTGACCGAAATTAACATTGTAAACAGTTTACTCGTCATTTCGCAGCTGTTCCAAAGTGTTTTCAGTGTATTTATGCTACCCGTTTCATATTAAGGTTCCATGGACTTGTAATTCAAGAGTTCCATATACATTTCTGGACAACTCCATTGTATATTACTGTGAATTCTATGAGAAGTAACCACAGTTACAAAGTTTTCTGAGCTCTAAGAACTTGTATTCTTAAGGATATGAGGTAGTTTCTGTTCAAACTAGACCGGATTGACTCGAACTGTAAAGATTATCAGTATTCTCCTCATTCCACAGCGGTTTGAACCTGTTTTCAGTGTATTGACACTGCCCCTATCATATAAACCTCGATTTACTTGTAATTCCAGAGTTCCATACACATTCATGGACAATTCCATTCTCTTTGGAGGTAAACTCTAAGATTAGTAAGCACTTCTACAAAGGATTCTGAGCTTTCTTAGCTCGTATTCTCAAGGATTTAAGTAGTTTCTTTAGAAACTCCATCAGATTGCCTGAAATTAAAATTGTAAACATTTTACACCTCATTTCACAGCTGTTTGAATGTGTTTTCAGGGAACTTATGCTGCCTGTTTCATATTAAGTTTACATTTACATGTAATTCAAGAGTTCCATATTCATGTCTGGACAATTCCATTTTCTATTGTGAATTTTAAGAGAAGTAACCACACTGACAGAGTTTTCTAAGCTCTATTATTTTGTACTCTTAGGGATTTAAGTAGTTCCTTTAGAATCTCTATCGGATTGACCGAAGTTAACATTGTAAACAGTTTACTCGTCATTTCGCAGCTGTTCAAAGTGTTTTCAGTGTATTTATGCTACCCGTTTCATATTAAGGTTCCATCGACTAGTATTTCAAGAGTTCCTTATACATTTCTGGACAATTCCATTGTATATTACTGTGAATTCTATGAGAAGTAACCACAGTTACAAAGTTTTCTGAGCTCTAAGAACTTTTATTCTTAAGGATATGAGGTAGTTTCTGTTCAAACTCGATGGGATTGACTCGAATTGTAAAGATTAACAGTATTCTCGTCATTCCACAGCTGTTTGAACCAGTTTTCAGTGTATTGACACTGCCCCTTTCATATAATCCTCGATTTACTTGTAATTCCAGAGTTCCATACACATTCATGGAAAATTCCATTCTCTTTGGAGGTAAATTCTAGGATTAGTAAGCTCTTCTACAGAGGATTCTGAGCTTTATGAGCTTGTATTCTCCAGGATTTAAGTAGTTTCTTTAGAAACTCCATCAGATTGACTGAAATTAAAATTGTAAACATTTTACACCTCATTTCACAGCTGTTTGAATGTGTTTTCAGGGAACTTATGCTGCCTGTTTCATATTAAGTTTACATTTACTTGTAATTCAAGAGTTCCATATTCATGTCTGGACAATTCCATTTTCTATTATTGTGAATTTTAAGAGAAGTAACCACACTTACAGAGTTTTCTATGCTCTATTATTTAGTACTCTTAGGGATTAAGTAGATCCTTTAGAATCTCTATCGGATTGACCGAAATTAACATTGTAAACAGTTTACTCTTCATTTCGCAGCTGTTCGAAAGTGTTTTCAGTGTATTTATGCTACCCGTTTCATATTAAGGTTCCATGGACTTCTAATTCAAGAGTTCCGTATACATTTTTGGACAGCTCCATTGTATATTACTGTGAATTCTATGAGAAATAACCACAGTTACAAAGTTTTCTGAGCTCTAAGAACTTGTATTCTTCAGGATATGAGGTAGTTTCTGTTCAAACTCGATCGGATTGACTCGAATTGTAAAGATTAACAGTATTTTCGCCATTCCACAGCTGTTTGAACCAGTTTTCAGTGTATTGACACTGCCCCTTTCATATAAACTTCGATTTACTTGTAATTCCAGAGTTCCATACACATTCATGGAAAATTCCATTCTCTTTGGAGGTAAATTCTAGGATTAGTAAGTGCTTCTACAGAGGATTCTGAGCTTTATGAGCTTGTATTCTCCAGGATTTAAGTAGTTTCTTTAGAAACTCCATCAGATTGACTGAAATTATAATTTTAAACATTTTACACCTCATTTCACAGCTGTTTGAATGTGTTTTCAGGGTACTTATGCTGCCTGTTTCATATTAAGTTTACATTTACTTGTAATTCAAGAGTTCCATATTCATGTCTGGACAATTCCATTTTCTATTATTGTGAATTTTAAGAGAAGTAACCACACTTACAGAGTTTTCTGAGCTCTATTAGTTTGTATTCTTAGGGATTTAAGTAGTTCCTTTAGAATCTCTATCGGATTGACCGAAATTAACATTGTAAACAGTTTACTCGTCATTTCGCAGCTGTTCGAAAGGGTTTTCAGTGTATTTATGCTACCCGTTTCATATTAAGGTTCCATGGACTTGTAATTCAAGAGTTCCATATACATTTCTGGACAATTCCATGGTATATTACTGTGAATTCTATGAGAAGTAACCACAGTTACAAAGTTTTCTGAGCTCTAAGAACTTGTATTCTTAAGGATATGAGGTAGTTTCTGTTCAAACTCGATGGGATTGACTCGAATTGTAAAGATTAACAGTATTCTCGTCATTCCACAGCTGTTTGAACCAGTTTTCAGTGTATTGACACTGCCCCTTTCATATAAACCTCGATTTACTTGTAATTCCAGAGTTCCATACACATTCATGGACAATTCCATTCTCTTTGGAGGTAAATTCTCAGATTAGTAAGCACTTCTACAGAGGATTCTGAGCTTTCTTAGCTCGTATTCTCAAGGATTTAAGTAGTTTCTTTTGAAACTCCATCAGATTGACTGAAATTAAAATTGTAAACATTTTACACCTCATTTCACAGCTGTTTGAATGTGTTTTCAGGGAACTTATGCTGCCTGTTTCATATTAAGTTTACATTTACTTGTAATTCAAGAGGTCCATATTCATGTCTGGACAATTCCATTTTCTATTATTGTGAATTTTAAGAGAAGTAACCACACTTACAGAGTTTTCTGAGCTCTATTAGTTTGTATTCTTAGGCATTTAAGTAGTTCCTTTAGAATCTCTATGGGATTGACCGAAATTAACATTGTAAACAGTTTACTCGTCATTTCGCAGCTGTTCGAAAGGGTTTTCAGTGTATTTATGCTACCCGTTTCATATTAAGGTTCCATGGACTTGTAATTCAAGAGTTCCATATACATTTCTGGACAATTCCATTGTATATTATTGTGAATTCTATGAGAAGTAACCACAGTTACAAAGTTTTCTGAGCTCTAAGAACTTGTATTCTTAAGGATATGAGGTAGTTTCTGTTCAAACTCGATGGGATTGACTCGAATTCTAAAGATTAACAGTATTCTCGTCATTGCACAGCTGTTTGAACCAGTTTTCAGTGTATTGACACTGCCCCTTTCATATAAACCTCGATTTACTTGTAATTCCAGAGTTCCATACACATTCATGGACAATTCCATTGTCTTTGGAGGTAAATTCTAGGATTAGTAAGCGCTTCTACAGAGTATTCTGAGCTTTATGAGCTTGTATTCTCGAGGATTTAAGTAGTTTCTTTGGAAACTCCATCAGATTGACTGAAATTAAAATTGTAAACATTTTACACCTCATTTCACAGCTGTTTGAATGTGTTTTCAGGGAACTTATGCTGCCTGTTTCATATTAAGTTTACATTTACTTGTAATTCAAAAGTTCCATATTCATGTCTGGACAATTCCATTTTCTATTATTGTGAATTTTAAGAGAAGTAACCACACTTACAGAGTTTTCTGAGCTCTATTATTTTGTACTCTTAGGGATTAAGTACATCCTTTAGAATCTCTATCGGATTGACCGAAATTAACATTGTAAACAGTTTACTCGTCATTTCGCAGCTGTTCGAAAGTGTTTTCAGTGTATTTATGCTACCCGTTTCATATTAATGTTCCATGGACTTGTAATTCAAGAGTTCCATATACATTTCTGGACAATTCCATTGTATATTACGGTGAATTCTATGAGAAGTAACCACAGTTACAAAGTTTTCTGAGCTCTAAGAACTTTTATTCTTAAGGATATGAGGTAGTTTCAGTTCAAACTCGATCGGATTGACTCAAATTGTAAAGATTAACAGTATTCTCGTCATTCCACAGCTGTTTGAAACAGTTTTCAGTGTATTGACACTGCCCCTTTCATATAAACCTCGATTTACTTGTAATTCCAGAGTTCCATACACATTCATGGACAATTCCATTCTCTTTGGAGGTAAATTCTAAGATTAGTAAGCACTTCTACAGAGGATTCTGAGCTTTCTTAGCTCATATTCTCAAGGATTTAAGTAGTTTCTTTAGAAACTCCATCAGATTTACTGAAATTAAAATTGTAAACATTTTACACCTCATTTCACAGCTGTTTGAATGTGTTTTCAGGGAACCTATGCTGCCTGTTTCATATTAAGTTTACATTTACTTGTAATTCAAGAGTTCCATATTCATGTCTGGACAATTCCATTTTCTATTATTGTGAATTCTAAGAAAGTAACCACACTTACAGAGTTTTCTGAGCTCTATTAGTTTGTATTCTTAGGGATTTAAGTAGTTCCTTTAGAATCTCTATCGGATTCACCGAAATTAACATTGTAAACAGTTTACTCGTCATTTCGCAGCTGTTCGAAAGTGTTTTCAGTGTATTTATGCTACCCGTTTCATATTAAGGTTCCATGGACTTGTAATTCAAGAGTTCCATATACATTTCTGGACAATTCCATTGTATATTACTGTGAATTCTATGAGAAGTAACCACAGTTACAAAGTTTTCTGAGCTCTCAGAACTTGTATTCTTAAGGATATGAGGTAGTTTCTGTTCAAACTCGATCGGATTGACTCGAATTGTAAAGGTTAACAGTATTCTCGTCATTCCACAGCTGTTTGAACCAGTTTTCAGTGTATTGACACTGCCCCTTTCATATAAACCTCGATTTACTTGTAATTCCAGAGTTCCATACACATTCATGGAAAATTAAATTCTCTTTGGAGGTAAATTATAGGATTAATAATCGCTTCTACAGAGGATTCTGAGCTTTATTAGCTTGTATTCTCCAGGATTTAAGTAGTTTCTTTAGAAACTCCATCAGATTGACTGAAATTAAAATTGTAAACATTTTACACCTCATTTCACAGCTGTTTGAATGTGTTTTCAGGGAACTTATGCTGCCTGTTTCATATTAAGTTTATATTTACTTGTAATTCAAGAGTTCCATATTCATGTCTGGACAATTCAATTTTCTATTATTGTGAATTTTAAGAGAAGTAAACAAACTTACAGAGTTTTCTGAGCTCTATTAGTTTGTATTCTTAGGGATTTAAGTAGTTCCTTTAGAATCTCTATCGGATTCACCGAAATTAACATTGTAAACACTTTACTCATCATTTCGCAGCTGTTCGAAAGTGTTTTCAGTGTATTTATGCTACCCGTTTCATATTAAGGTTCCATGGACTTGTAATTCAAGAGTTCCATATACATTTCTGGACAATTCCATTGTATATTACTGTGAATTCTATGAGAAGTAACCACAGTTACAAAGTTTTCTGAGCTCTAAGAACTTGTATTCTTAACGATATGAAGTAGTTTCTGTTCTATCTCGACCGGATTGACTCGAACTGTAAAGATTAACAGTATTCTCCTCGTTTCACAGCTGTTTGAACCTGTTTTCAGTGTATTGACACTGCCCCTTTCATATAAACCTCGATTTACTTGTAATTCCAGAGTTCCATACACATTCATGGACAATTCCATTCTCTTTGGAGGTAAATTCACAGATTAGTAAGCACTTCTACAGAGGATTCTGAGCTTTCTTAGCTCGTATTCTCAAGGATTTAAGTAGTTTCTTTAGAAACTCCATCAGATTGACTGAAATTAAAATTGTAAACATTTTACACCTCATTTCACAGCTGTTTGAATGTGTTTTCAGGGAACTTATGCTGCCTGTTTCATATTAAGTTTACATTTACTTGTAATTCAAGAGTTCCATATTCATGTCTGGACAATTCCATTTTCTATTATTGTGAATTTTAAGAGAAGTAACCACACTTACAGAGTTTTCTAAGCTCTATTATTTAGTACTCTTAGGGATTAAGTAGATCCTTTAGAATCTCTATCGGATTGACCGAAATTAACATTGTAAACAGTTTACTCTTCATTTCGCAGCTGTTCGAAAGTGTTTTCAGTGTATTTATGCTACCCGTTTCATATTAAGGTTCCATGGACTTCTAATTCAAGAGTTCCGTATACATTTTTGGACAACTCCATTGTATATTACTGTGAATTCTATGAGAAATAACCACAGTTACAAAGTTTTCTGAGCTCTAAGAACTTGTATTCTTAAGGATATGAGGTAGTTTCTGTTCAAACTCGATCGGATTGACTCGAATTGTAAAGATTAACAGTATTTTCGCCATTCCACAGCTGTTTGAACCAGTTTTCAGTGTATTGACACTGCCCCTTTCATATAAACTTCGATTTACTTGTAATTCCAGAGTTCCATACACATTCATGGAAAATTCCATTCTCTTTGGAGGTAAATTCTATGATTAGTAAGCGCTTCTACAGAGGATTCTGAGCTTTATGAGCTTGTATTCTCCAGGATTTAAGTAGTTTCTTTAGAAACTCCATCAGATTGACTGAAATTAAATTTGTAAACATTTTACACCTCATTTCACAGCTGTTTGAATGTGTTTTCAGGGAACTTATGCTGCCTGTTTCATATTAAGTTTACATTTACTTGTAATTCAAGAGTTCCATATTCATGTCTGGACAATTCCATTTTCTATTATTGTGAATTTGAAGAGAAGTAACCACACTTACAGAGTTTTCTGAGCTCTATTAGTTTGTATTCTTAGGGATTTAAGTAGTTCCTTTAGAATCTCTATCGGATTGACCGAAATTAACATTGTAAACAGTTTACTCGTCATTTCGCAGCTGTTCGAATGTGTTTTCAGTGTATTTATGCTACTCGTTTCATATTAAGGTTCCATGGACTTGTAATTCAAGAGTTCCATATACATTTCTGGACAACTCCATTGTATATTACTGTGAATTCTATGAGAAGTAACCACAGTTACAAAGTTTTCTGAGCTCTAAGAACTTGTATTCTTAACGATATGAAGTAGTTTCTGTTCAAACTCAACTGGATTGACTCGAACTGTAAAGATTAACAGTATTCTCCTCATTCCACAGCTGTTTGAACCTGTTTTCAGTGTATTGACACTACCCCTTTCATATAAACCTCGATTTACTTGTAATTCCAGAGTTCCATACACATTCATGGACAATTCCACTCTCTTTGGAGGTAAATTCTCAGATTAGTAAGCACTTCTACAGAGGATTCTGAGCTTTCTTAGCTCGTATTCTCAAGGATTTAAGTAGTTTCTTTAGAAACTCCATCAGATTGACTGAAATTAAAATTGTAAACATTTTACACCTCATTTCACAGCTGTTTGAATGTGTTTTCAGGGAACTTATGCTGCCTGTTTCATATTAAGTTTATATTTACTTGTAATTCAAGAGTTCCATATTCATGTCTGGACAATTCAATTTTCTATTATTGTGAATTTTAAGAGAAGTAAACAAACTTACAGAGTTTTCTGAGCTCTATTAATTTGTATTCTTAGGGATTTAAGTAGTTCCTTTAGAATCTCTATCGGATTCACCGAAATTAACATTGTAAACACTTTACTCATCATTTCGCAGCTGTTCGAAAGTGTTTTCAGTGTATTTATGCTACCCGTTTCATATTAAGGTTCCATGGACTTGTAATTCAAGAGTTCCATATACATTTCTGGACAATTCCATTGTATATTACTGTGAATTCTATGAGAAGTAACCACAGTTACAAAGTTTTCTGAGCTCTAAGAACTTGTATTCTTAACGATATGAAGTAGTTTCTGTTCTATCTCGACCGGATTGACTCGAACTGTAAAGATTAACAGTATTCTCCTCGTTTCACAGCTGTTTGAACCTGTTTTCAGTGTATTGACACTGCCCCTTTCATATAAACCTCGATTTACTTGTAATTCCAGAGTTCCATACACATTCATGGACAATTCCATTCTCTTTGGAGGTAAATTCTCAGATTAGTAAGCACTTCTACAGAGGATTCTGAGCTTTCTTAGCTCGTATTCTCAAGGATTTAAGTAGTTTCTTTAGAAACTCCATCAGATTGACTGAAATTAAAATTGTAAACATTTTACACCTCATTTCACAGCTGTTTGAATGTGTTTTCAGGGAACTTATGCTGCCTGTTTCATATTAAGTTTACATTTACTTGTAATTCAAGAGTTCCATATTCATGTCTGGACAATTCCATTTTCTATTATTGTGAATTTTAAGAGAAGTAACCACACTTACAGAGTTTTCTAAGCTCTATTATTTAGTACTCTTAGGGATTAAGTAGATCCTTTAGAATCTCTATCGGATTGACCGAAATTAACATTGTAAACAGTTTACTCTTCATTTCGCAGCTGTTCGAAAGTGTTTTCAGTGTATTTATGCTACCCGTTTCATATTAAGGTTCCATGGACTTCTAATTCAAGAGTTCCGTATACATTTTTGGACAACTCCATTGTATATTACTGTGAATTCTATGAGAAATAACCACAGTTACAAAGTTTTCTGAGCTCTAAGAACTTGTATTCTTAAGGATATGAGGTAGTTTCTGTTCAAACTCGATCGGATTGACTCGAATTGTAAAGATTAACAGTATTTTCGCCATTCCACAGCTGTTTGAACCAGTTTTCAGTGTATTGACACTGCCCCTTTCATATAAACTTCGATTTACTTGTAATTCCAGAGTTCCATACACATTCATGGAAAATTCCATTCTCTTTGGAGGTAAATTCTATGATTAGTAAGCGCTTCTACAGAGGATTCTGAGCTTTATGAGCTTGTATTCTCCAGGATTTAAGTAGTTTCTTTAGAAACTCCATCAGATTGACTGAAATTAAATTTGTAAACATTTTACACCTCATTTCACAGCTGTTTGAATGTGTTTTCAGGGAACTTATGCTGCCTGTTTCATATTAAGTTTACATTTACTTGTAATTCAAGAGTTCCATATTCATGTCTGGACAATTCCATTTTCTATTATTGTGAATTTGAAGAGAAGTAACCACACTTACAGAGTTTTCTGAGCTCTATTAGTTTGTATTCTTAGGGATTTAAGTAGTTCCTTTAGAATCTCTATCGGATTGACCGAAATTAACATTGTAAACAGTTTACTCGTCATTTCGCAGCTGTTCGAATGTGTTTTCAGTGTATTTATGCTACTCGTTTCATATTAAGGTTCCATGGACTTGTAATTCAAGAGTTCCATATACATTTCTGGACAACTCCATTGTATATTACTGTGAATTCTATGAGAAGTAACCACAGTTACAAAGTTTTCTGAGCTCTAAGAACTTGTATTCTTAACGATATGAAGTAGTTTCTGTTCAAACTCAACTGGATTGACTCGAACTGTAAAGATTAACAGTATTCTCCTCATTCCACAGCTGTTTGAACCTGTTTTCAGTGTATTGACACTACCCCTTTCATATAAACCTCGATTTACTTGTAATTCCAGAGTTCCATACACATTCATGGACAATTCCACTCTCTTTGGAGGTAAATTCTCAGATTAGTAAGCACTTCTACAGAGGATTCTGAGCTTTCTTAGCTCGTATTCTCAAGGATTTAAGTAGTTTCTTTAGAAACTCCATCAGATTGACTGAAATTAAAATTGTAAACATTTTACACCTCATTTCACAGCTGTTTGAATGTGTTTTCAGGGAACTTATGCTGCCTGTTTCATATTAAGTTTACATTTACTTGTAATTCAAGAGTTCCATATTCATGTCTGGACAATTCCATTTTCTATTATCGTGAATTTTAAGAGAAGTAACCACACTTACAGAGTTTTCTGAGCTCTATTAGTTTGTATTCTTAGGCATTTAAGTAGTTCCTTTAGAATCTCTATCGGATTGACTGAAATTAACATTGTAAACAGTTTACTCGTCATTTCGCAGCTGTTCGAAAGTGTTTTCAGTGTATTTATGCTACCCGTTTCATATTAAGGTTCCATGGACTTGTAATTCAAGAGTTCCATATACATTTCTGGACCATTCCATTGTATATTACTGTGAATCCTATGAGAAGTAACCACAGTTACAAAGTTTTCTGAGCTCTAAGAATTTGTATTCTTAACGATATGAAGTAGTTTCTGTTCTATCTCGACCGGATTGACTCGAATTGTAAAGATTAACAGTATTCTCCTCGTTTCACAGCTGTTTGAACCTGTTTTCAGTGTATTGACACTGCCCCTTTCATATAAACCTCGATTTACTTGTAATTCCAGAGTTCCATACACATTCATGGACAATTCCATTCTCTTTGGAGGTAAAATCTCAGATTAGTAAGCACTTCTACAAAGGATTCTGAGCTTTCTTAGCTCGTATTCTCAAGGATTTAAGTAGTTTCCTTAGAAACTCAATCAGATTGACTGAAATTAAAATTGTAAACATTTTACACCTCATTTCACAGCTGTTTGAATGTGTTTTCAGGGAACTTATGCTGCCTGTTTCATATTAAGTTTACATTTACTTGTAATTCAAGAGTTCCATATTCATGTCTGGAAAATTCCATTTTCTATTATTGTGAATTTTAAGAGAAGTAACCACACTTACAGAGTTTTCTGAGCTCTATTAGTTTGTATTCTTAGGGATTTAAGTAGTTCCTTTAGAATCTCTATCAGATTGACCGAAATTAACATTGTAAACAGTTTACTCGTCATTTCGCAGCTGTTCGAAAGTGTTTTCAGTGTATTTATGCTACCCGTTTCATATTAAGGTTCCATGGACTTGTAATTCAAGAGTTCCATATACATTTCTGGACAACTCCATTGTATATTACTGTGAATTCTATGAGAAGTAACCACAGTTACAAAGTTTTCTGAGCTCTAAGAACTTGTATTCTTAAGGATATGAAGTAGTTTCTGTTCAAACTCGACCGGATTGACTCGAACTGTAAAGATTAACAGTATTCTCCTCATTCCACAGCTTTTTGAACCAGTTTTCTGTGTATTGAAACTCCCAATTTCATATAAACCTCGATTTACTTGTAATTCCAGATTTCCATACACATTCATGGACAATTCCATTCTCTTTGGAGGTAAATTCTCAGATTAGTAAGCGCTTCTACAGAGGATTCTGAGCTTTATTAGCTTATATTCTCCAGAATTTAAGTAGTTTCTTTAGAAACTCCATCAGATTGACTGAAATTAAAATTGTAAACATTTTACACCTCATTTCACAGCTGTTTGAATGTGTTTTCAGGGAACTTATGCTGCCTGTTTCATATTAAGTTTACATTTACTTGTAATTCAAGAGTTCCATATTCATGTCTGGACAATTCCATTTTCTATTATTGTGAATTTTAAGAGAAGTAACCACACTTACAGAATTTTCTAAGCTCTATTATTTAGTACTCTTAGGGATTAAGTAGATCCTTTAGAATCTCTATCGGATTGACCGAAATTAACCTTGTAAACAGTTTACTCGTCATTTCGCAGCTGTTCGAAAGTGTTTTCAGTGTATTTATGCTACCCGTTTCATATTAAGGTTCCATGGACTTGTAATTCAAGAGTTCCATATACATTCTTGGACAATTCCATTGTATATTACTGTGAATTCTATGAGAAGTAACCACAGTTACAAAGTTTTCTGAGCTCTAAGAACATTTATTCTTAAGGATATGAGGTAGTTTCAGTTCAAACTCGATCCGATTGACACGAATTGTAAAGATTAACAGTATTCTTGTCATTCCACAGCTGTTTGAACCAGTTTTCAGTGTATTGACACTGCCCCTTTCATATAAACCTCGATTTACTTGTAATTCCAGAGTTCCATACACATTCATGGACATTTCCATTCTCTTTGGAGGTAAACTCTAAGATTAGTAAGCACTTCTACAAAGGATTCTGAGCTTTCTTAGCTCGTATTCTCAAGGATTTAAGTAGTTTCCTTAGAAACTCCATCAGATTGACTGAAATTAAAATTGTAAACATTTTACACCTCATTTCACAGCTGTTTGAATGTGTTTTCAGGGAACTTATGCTGCCTGTTTCATATTAAGTTTACATTTACTTGTTATTCAAGAGTTCCATATTCATGTCTGGACAGTTCCATTTTCTATTATTGTGAATTTTATGAGAAGTAAACACACTGACAGAGTTTTCTAAGCTCTATTATTTTGTACTCTTAGGGATTTAAGTAGTTCCTTTAGAATCTCTATCGGATTGACTGAAATTAACATTGTAAACAGTTTACTCGTCATTTCGCAGCTGTTCGAAAGTGTTTTCAGTGTAATTATGCTACCCGTTTCATATTAAGGTTCCATGGACTTGTAATTCAAGAGTTCCATATACATTTCTGGACCATTCCATTGTATATTACTGTGAATCCTATGAGAAGTAACCACAGTTACAAAGTTTTCTGAGCTCTAAGAATTTGTATTCTTAACGATATGAAGTAGTTTCTGTTCTATCTCGACCGGATTGACTCGAATTGTAAAGATTAACAGTATTCTCCTCGTTTCACAGCTGTTTGAACCTGTTTTCAGTGTATTGACACTGCCCCTTTCATATAAACCTCGATTTACTTGTAATTCCAGAGTTCCATACACATTCATGGACAATTCCATTCTCTTTGGAGGTAAAATCTCAGATTAGTAAGCACTTCTACAAAGGATTCTGAGCTTTCTTAGCTCGTATTCTCAAGGATTTAAGTAGTTTCCTTAGAAACTCAATCAGATTGACTGAAATTAAAATTGTAAACATTTTACACCTCATTTCACAGCTGTTTGAATGTGTTTTCAGGGAACTTATGCTGCCTGTTTCATATTAAGTTTACATTTACTTGTAATTCAAGAGTTCCATATTCATGTCTGGACAATTCCATTTTCTATTATTGTGAATTTTAAGAGAAGTAACCACACTTACAGAGTTTTCTGAGCTCTATTAGTTTGTATTCTTAGGGATTTAAGTAGTTCCTTTAGAATCTCTATCAGATTGACCGAAATTAACATTGTAAACAGTTTACTCGTCATTTCGCAGCTGTTCGAAAGTGTTTTCAGTGTATTTATGCTACCCGTTTCATATTAAGGTTCCATGGACTTGTAATTCAAGAGTTCCATATACATTTCTGGACAACTCCATTGTATATTACTGTGAATTCTATGAGAAGTAACCACAGTTACAAAGTTTTCTGAGCTCTAAGAACTTGTATTCTTAAGGATATGAAGTAGTTTCTGTTCAAACTCGACCGGATTGACTCGAACTGTAAAGATTAACAGTATTCTCCTCATTCCACAGCTTTTTGAACCAGTTTTCTGTGTATTGAAACTCCCAATTTCATATAAACCTCGATTTACTTGTAATTCCAGATTTCCATACACATTCATGGACAATTCCATTCTCTTTGGAGGTAAATTCTCAGATTAGTAAGCGCTTCTACAGAGGATTCTGAGCTTTATTAGCTTATATTCTCCAGAATTTAAGTAGTTTCTTTAGAAACTCCATCAGATTGACTGAAATTAAAATTGTAAACATTTTACACCTCATTTCACAGCTGTTTGAATGTGTTTTCAGGGAACTTATGCTGCCTGTTTCATATTAAGTTTACATTTACTTGTAATTCAAGAGTTCCATATTCATGTCTGGACAATTCCATTTTCTATTATTGTGAATTTTAAGAGAAGTAACCACACTTACAGAATTTTCTAAGCTCTATTATTTAGTACTCTTAGGGATTAAGTAGATCCTTTAGAATCTCTATCGGATTGACCGAAATTAACCTTGTAAACAGTTTACTCGTCATTTCGCAGCTGTTCGAAAGTGTTTTCAGTGTATTTATGCTACCCGTTTCATATTAAGGTTCCATGGACTTGTAATTCAAGAGTTCCATATACATTCTTGGACAATTCCATTGTATATTACTGTGAATTCTATGAGAAGTAACCACAGTTACAAAGTTTTCTGAGCTCTAAGAACATTTATTCTTAAGGATATGAGGTAGTTTCAGTTCAAACTCGATCCGATTGACACGAATTGTAAAGATTAACAGTATTCTTGTCATTCCACAGCTGTTTGAACCAGTTTTCAGTGTATTGACACTGCCCCTTTCATATAAACCTCGATTTACTTGTAATTCCAGAGTTCCATACACATTCATGGACATTTCCATTCTCTTTGGAGGTAAACTCTAAGATTAGTAAGCACTTCTACAAAGGATTCTGAGCTTTCTTAGCTCGTATTCTCAAGGATTTAAGTAGTTTCCTTAGAAACTCCATCAGATTGACTGAAATTAAAATTGTAAACATTTTACACCTCATTTCACAGCTGTTTGAATGTGTTTTCAGGGAACTTATGCTGCCTGTTTCATATTAAGTTTACATTTACTTGTTATTCAAGAGTTCCATATTCATGTCTGGACAGTTCCATTTTCTATTATTGTGAATTTTATGAGAAGTAAACACACTGACAGAGTTTTCTAAGCTCTATTATTTTGTACTCTTAGGGATTTAAGTAGTTCCTTTAGAATCTCTATCGGATTGACTGAAATTAACATTGTAAACAGTTTACTCGTCATTTCGCAGCTGTTCGAAAGTGTTTTCAGTGTAATTATGCTACCCGTTTCATATTAAGGTTCCATGGACTTGTAATTCAAGAGTTCCATATACATTTCTGGACAATTCCATTGTATATTACTGTGAATTCTATGAGAAGTAACCACAGTTACAAAGTTTTCTGAGCTCTAAGAACTTGTATTCTTAACGATATGAAGTAGTTTCTGTTCTATCTCGACCAGATTGACTCGAACTGTAAAGATTAACAGTATTCTCCTCGTTTCACAGCTGTTTGAACCTGTTTTCAGTGTATTGACACTGCCCCTTTCATATAAACCTCGATTTACTTGTAATTCCAGAGTTCCATACACATTCATGGACAATTCCATTCTCTTTGGAGGTAAATTCTAAGATTAGTAAGCACTTCTACAGAGGATTCTGAGCTTTCTTAGCTCATATTCTCAAGGATTTAAGTAGTTTCTTTAGAAACTCCATTAGATTTACTGAAATTAAAATTGTAAACATTTTACACCTCATTTCACAGCTGTTTGAATGTGTTTTCAGGGAACCTATGCTGCCTGTTTCATATTAAGTTTACATTTACTTGTAATTCAAGAGTTCCATATTCATGTCTGGACAATTCCATTTTCTATTATTGTGAATTCTAAGAAAGTAACCACACTTACAGAGTTTTCTGAGCTCTATTAGTTTGTATTCTTAGGGATTTAAGTAGTTCCTTTAGAATCTCTATCGGATTCACCGAAATTAACATTGTAAACACTTTACTCATCATTTCGCAGCTGTTCGAAAGTGTTTTCAGTGTATTTATGCTACCCGTTTCATATTAAGGTTCCATGGACTTGTAATTCAAGAGTTCCATATACATTTCTGGACAATTCCATTGTATATTACTGTGAATTCTATGAGAAGTAACCACAGTTACAAAGTTTTCTGAGCTCTAAGAACTTGTATTCTTAACGATATGAAGTAGTTTCTGTTCTATCTCGACCGGATTGACTCGAACTGTAAAGATTAACAGTATTCTCCTCGTTTCACAGCTGTTTGAACCTGTTTTCAGTGTATTGACACTGCCCCTTTCATATAAACCTCGATTTACTTGTAATTCCAGAGTTCCATACACATTCATGGACAATTCCATTCTCTTTGGAGGTAAATTCTCAGATTAGTAAGCACTTCTACAGAGGATTCTGAGCTTTCTTAGCTCGTATTCTCAAGGATTTAAGTAGTTTCTTTAGAAACTCCATCAGATTGACTGAAATTAAAATTGTAAACATTTTACACCTCATTTCACAGCTGTTTGAATGTGTTTTCAGGGAACTTATGCTGCCTGTTTCATATTAAGTTTACATTTACTTGTAATTCAAGAGTTCCATATTCATGTCTGGACAATTCCATTTTCTATTATTGTGAATTTTAAGAGAAGTAACCACACTTACAGAGTTTTCTAAGCTCTATTATTTAGTACTCTTAGGGATTAAGTAGATCCTTTAGAATCTCTATCGGATTGACCGAAATTAACATTGTAAACAGTTTACTCTTCATTTCGCAGCTGTTCGAAAGTGTTTTCAGTGTATTTATGCTACCCGTTTCATATTAAGGTTCCATGGACTTCTAATTCAAGAGTTCCGTATACATTTTTGGACAACTCCATTGTATATTACTGTGAATTCTATGAGAAATAACCACAGTTACAAAGTTTTCTGAGCTCTAAGAACTTGTATTCTTAAGGATATGAGGTAGTTTCTGTTCAAACTCGATCGGATTGACTCGAATTGTAAAGATTAACAGTATTTTCGCCATTCCACAGCTGTTTGAACCAGTTTTCAGTGTATTGACACTGCCCCTTTCATATAAACTTCGATTTACTTGTAATTCCAGAGTTCCATACACATTCATGGAAAATTCCATTCTCTTTGGAGGTAAATTCTAGGATTAGTAAGCGCTTCTACAGAGGATTCTGAGCTTTATGAGCTTGTATTCTCCAGGATTTAAGTAGTTTCTTTAGAAACTCCATCAGATTGACTGAAATTAAATTTGTAAACATTTTACACCTCATTTCACAGCTGTTTGAATGTGTTTTCAGGGAACTTATGCTGCCTGTTTCATATTAAGTTTACATTTACTTGTAATTCAAGAGTTCCATATTCATGTCTGGACAATTCCATTTTCTATTATTGTGAATTTGAAGAGAAGTAACCACACTTACAGAGTTTTCTGAGCTCTATTAGTTTGTATTCTTAGGGATTTAAGTAGTTCCTTTAGAATCTCTATCGGATTGACCGAAATTAACATTGTAAACAGTTTACTCGTCATTTCGCAGCTGTTCGAAAGTGTTTTCAGTGTATTTATGCTACCCGTTTCATATTAAGGTTCCATGGACTTGTAATTCAAGAGTTCCATATACATTTCTGGACAATTCCATTGTATATTACTGTGAATTCTATGAGAAGTAACCACAGTTACAAAGTTTTCTGAGCTCTAAGAACTTGTATTCTTAACGATATGAAGTAGTTTCTGTTCTATCTCGACCAGATTGACTCGAACTGTAAAGATTAACAGTATTCTCCTCGTTTCACAGCTGTTTGAACCTGTTTTCAGTGTATTGACACTGCCCCTTTCATATAAACCTCGATTTACTTGTAATTCCAGAGTTCCATACACATTCATGGACAATTCCATTCTCTTTGGAGGTAAATTCTAAGATTAGTAAGCACTTCTACAGAGGATTCTGAGCTTTCTTAGCTCGTATTCTCAAGGATTTAAGTAGTTTCTTTAGAAACTCCATCAGATTTACTGAAATTAAAATTGTAAACATTTTACACCTCATTTCACAGCTGTTTGAATGTGTTTTCAGGGAACCTATGCTGCCTGTTTCATATTAAGTTTACATTTACTTGTAATTCAAGAGTTCCATATTCATGTCTGGACAATTCCATTTTCTATTATTGTGAATTCTAAGAAAGTAACCACACTTACAGAGTTTTCTGAGCTCTATTAGTTTGTATTCTTAGGGATTTAAGTAGTTCCTTTAGAATCTCTATCGGATTCACCGAAATTAACATTGTAAACACTTTACTCATCATTTCGCAGCTGTTCGAAAGTGTTTTCAGTGTATTTATGCTACCCGTTTCATATTAAGGTTCCATGGACTTGTAATTCAAGAGTTCCATATACATTTCTGGACAATTCCATTGTATATTACTGTGAATTCTATGAGAAGTAACCACAGTTACAAAGTTTTCTGAGCTCTCAGAACTTGTATTCTTAAGGATATGAGGTAGTTTCTGTTCAAACTCCATCGGATTGTCTCGAATTGTAAAGATTAACAGTATTCTCGTCATTCCACAGCTGTTTGAACCAGTTTTCAGTGTATTGACACTGCCCCTTTCATAGAAACCTCGATTTACTTGTAATTCCAGAGTTCCATACACATTCATGGAAAATTAAATTCTCTTTGGAGGTAAATTATAGGATTAATAATCGCTTCTACAGAGGATTTTGAGCTTTATTAGCTTGTATTCTCCAGGATTTAAGTAGTTTCTTTAGAAACTCCATCAGATTGACTGAAATTAAAATTGTAAACATTTTACACCTCATTTCACAGCTGTTTGAATGTGTTTTCAGGGAACTTATGCTGCCTGTTTCATATTAAGTTTACATTTACTTGTAATTCAAGAGTTCCATATTCATGTCTGGACAATTCCATTTTCTATTATTGTGAATTTGAAGAGAAGTAACCACACTTACAGAGTTTTCTGAGCTCTATTAGTTTGTATTCTTAGGGATTTAAGTAGTTCCTTTAGAATCTCTATCGGATTGACCGAAATTAACATTGTAAACAGTTTACTCGTCATTTCGCAGCTGTTCGAAAGTGTTTTCAGTGTATTTATGCTACCCGTTTCATATTAAGGTTCCATGGACTTGTAATTCAAGAGTTCCATATACATTTCTGGACAATTCCATTGTATATTACTGTGAATTCTATGAGAAGTAACCACAGTTACAAAGTTTTCTGAGCTCTAAGAACTTGTATTCTTAACGATATGAAGTAGTTTCTGTTCTATCTCGACCAGATTGGCTCGAACTGTAAAGATTAACAGTATTCTCCTCGTTTCACAGCTGTTTGAACCTGTTTTCAGTGTATTGACACTGCCCCTTTCATATAAACCTCGATTTACTTGTAATTCCAGAGTTCCATACACATTCATGGACAATTCCATTCTCTTTGGAGGTAAATTCTAAGATTAGTAAGCACTTCTACAGAGGATTCTGAGCTTTCTTAGCTCGTATTCTCAAGGATTTAAGTAGTTTCTTTAGAAACTCCATCAGATTTACTGAAATTAAAATTGTAAACATTTTACACCTCATTTCACAGCTGTTTGAATGTGTTTTCAGGGAACCTATGCTGCCTGTTTCATATTAAGTTTACATTTACTTGTAATTCAAGAGTTCCATATTCATGTCTGGACAATTCCATTTTCTATTATTGTGAATTCTAAGAAAGTAACCACACTTACAGAGTTTTCTGAGCTCTATTAGTTTGTATTCTTAGGGATTTAAGTAGTTCCTTTAGAATCTCTATCGGATTCACCGAAATTAACATTGTAAACACTTTACTCATCATTTCGCAGCTGTTCGAAAGTGTTTTCAGTGTATTTATGCTACCCGTTTCATATTAAGGTTCCATGGACTTGTAATTCAAGAGTTCCATATACATTTCTGGACAATTCCATTGTATATTACTGTGAATTCTATGAGAAGTAACCACAGTTACAAAGTTTTCTGAGCTCTAAGAACTTGTATTCTTAACGATATGAAGTAGTTTCTGTTCTATCTCGACCGGATTGACTCGAACTGTAAAGATTAACAGTATTCTCCTCGTTTCACAGCTGTTTGAACCTGTTTTCAGTGTATTGACACTGCCCCTTTCATATAAACCTCGATTTACTTGTAATTCCAGAGTTCCATACACATTCATGGACAATTCCATTCTCTTTGGAGGTAAATTCTCAGATTAGTAAGCACTTCTACAGAGGATTCTGAGCTTTCTTAGCTCGTATTCTCAAGGATTTAAGTAGTTTCTTTAGAAACTCCATCAGATTGACTGAAATTAAAATTGTAAACATTTTACACCTCATTTCACAGCTGTTTGAATGTGTTTTCAGGGAACTTATGCTGCCTGTTTCATATTAAGTTTACATTTACTTGTAATTCAAGAGTTCCATATTCATGTCTGGACAATTCCATTTTCTATTATTGTGAATTTTAAGAGAAGTAACCACACTTACAGAGTTTTCTAAGCTCTATTATTTAGTACTCTTAGGGATTAAGTAGATCCTTTAGAATCTCTATCGGATTGACCGAAATTAACATTGTAAACAGTTTACTCTTCATTTCGCAGCTGTTCGAAAGTGTTTTCAGTGTATTTATGCTACCCGTTTCATATTAAGGTTCCATGGACTTCTAATTCAAGAGTTCCGTATACATTTTTGGACAACTCCATTGTATATTACTGTGAATTCTATGAGAAATAACCACAGTTACAAAGTTTTCTGAGCTCTAAGAACTTGTATTCTTAAGGATATGAGGTAGTTTCTGTTCAAACTCGATCGGATTGACTCGAATTGTAAAGATTAACAGTATTTTCGCCATTCCACAGCTGTTTGAACCAGTTTTCAGTGTATTGACACTGCCCCTTTCATATAAACTTCGATTTACTTGTAATTCCAGAGTTCCATACACATTCATGGAAAATTCCATTCTCTTTGGAGGTAAATTCTAGGATTAGTAAGCGCTTCTACAGAGGATTCTGAGCTTTATGAGCTTGTATTCTCCAGGATTTAAGTAGTTTCTTTAGAAACTCCATCAGATTGACTGAAATTAAATTTGTAAACATTTTACACCTCATTTCACAGCTGTTTGAATGTGTTTTCAGGGAACTTATGCTGCCTGTTTCATATTAAGTTTACATTTACTTGTAATTCAAGAGTTCCATATTCATGTCTGGACAATTCCATTTTCTATTATTGTGAATTTGAAGAGAAGTAACCACACTTACAGAGTTTTCTGAGCTCTATTAGTTTGTATTCTTAGGGATTTAAGTAGTTCCTTTAGAATCTCTATCGGATTGACCGAAATTAACATTGTAAACAGTTTACTCGTCATTTCGCAGCTGTTCGAAAGTGTTTTCAGTGTATTTATGCTACCCGTTTCATATTAAGGTTCCATGGACTTGTAATTCAAGAGTTCCATATACATTTCTGGACAATTCCATTGTATATTACTGTGAATTCTATGAGAAGTAACCACAGTTACAAAGTTTTCTGAGCTCTAAGAACTTGTATTCTTAACGATATGAAGTAGTTTCTGTTCTATCTCGACCAGATTGACTCGAACTGTAAAGATTAACAGTATTCTCCTCGTTTCACAGCTGTTTGAACCTGTTTTCAGTGTATTGACACTGCCCCTTTCATATAAACCTCGATTTACTTGTAATTCCAGAGTTCCATACACATTCATGGACAATTCCATTCTCTTTGGAGGTAAATTCTAAGATTAGTAAGCACTTCTACAGAGGATTCTGAGCTTTCTTAGCTCGTATTCTCAAGGATTTAAGTAGTTTCTTTAGAAACTCCATCAGATTTACTGAAATTAAAATTGTAAACATTTACACCTCATTTCACAGCTGTTTGAATGTGTTTTCAGGGAACCTATGCTGCCTGTTTCATATTAAGTTTACATTTACTTGTAATTCAAGAGTTCCATATTCATGTCTGGACAATTCCATTTTCTATTATTGTGAATTCTAAGAAAGTAACCACACTTACAGAGTTTTCTGAGCTCTATTAGTTTGTATTCTTAGGGATTTAAGTAGTTCCTTTAGAATCTCTATCGGATTCACCGAAATTAACATTGTAAACACTTTACTCATCATTTCGCAGCTGTTCGAAAGTGTTTTCAGTGTATTTATGCTACCCGTTTCATATTAAGGTTCCATGGACTTGTAATTCAAGAGTTCCATATACATTTCTGGACAATTCCATTGTATATTACTGTGAATTCTATGAGAAGTAACCACAGTTACAAAGTTTTCTGAGCTCTCAGAACTTGTATTCTTAAGGATATGAGGTAGTTTCTGTTCAAACTCCATCGGATTGTCTCGAATTGTAAAGATTAACAGTATTCTCGTCATTCCACAGCTGTTTGAACCAGTTTTCAGTGTATTGACACTGCCCCTTTCATAGAAACCTCGATTTACTTGTAATTCCAGAGTTCCATACACATTCATGGAAAATTAAATTCTCTTTGGAGGTAAATTATAGGATTAATAATCGCTTCTACAGAGGATTCTGAGCTTTATTAGCTTGTATTCTCCAGGATTTAAGTAGTTTCTTTAGAAACTCCATCAGATTGACTGAAATTAAAATTGTAAACATTTTACACCTCATTTCACAGCTGTTTGAATGTGTTTTCAGGGAACTTATGCTGCCTGTTTCATATTAAGTTTATATTTACTTGTAATTCAAGAGTTCCATATTCATGTCTGGACAATTCAATTTTCTATTATTGTGAATTTTAGAGAAGTAAACAAACTTACAGAGTTTTCTGAGCTCTATTAGTTTGTATTCTTAGGGATTTAAGTAGTTCCTTTAGAATCTCTATCGGATTCACCGAAATTAACATTGTAAACACTTTACTCATCATTTCGCAGCTGTTCGAAAGTGTTTTCAGTGTATTTATGCTACCCGTTTCATATTAAGGTTCCATGGACTTGTAATTCAAGAGTTCCATATACATTTCTGGACAATTCCATTGTATATTACTGTGAATTCTATGAGAAGTAACCACAGTTACAAAGTTTTCTGAGCTCTAAGAACTTGTATTCTTAACGATATGAAGTAGTTTCTGTTCTATCTCGACCGGATTGACTCGAACTGTAAAGATTAACAGTATTCTCCTCGTTTCACAGCTGTTTGAACCTGTTTTCAGTGTATTGACACTGCCCCTTTCATATAAACCTCGATTTACTTGTAATTCCAGAGTTCCATACACATTCATGGACAATTCCATTCTCTTTGGAGGTAAATTCTCAGATTAGTAAGCACTTCTACAGAGGATTTTGAGCTTTCTTAGCTCGTATTCTCAAGGATTTAAGTAGTTTCTTTTGAAACTCCATCAGATTGACTGAAATTAAAATTGTAAACATTTTACACCTCATTTCACAGCTGTTTGAATGTGTTTTCAGGGAACTTATGCTGCCTGTTTCATATTAAGTTTACATTTACTTGTAATTCAAGAGGTCCATATTCATGTCTGGACAATTCCATTTTCTATTATTGTGAATTTTAAGAGAAGTAACCACACTTACAGAGTTTTCTGAGCTCTATTAGTTTGTATTCTTAGGCATTTAAGTAGTTCCTTTAGAATCTCTATGGGATTGACCGAAATTAACATTGTAAACAGTTTTACTCGTCATTTTCGCAGCTGTTCGAAAGGGTTTTCAGTGTATTTATGCTACCCGTTTCATATTAAGGTTCCATGGACTTGTAATTCAAGAGTTCCATATACATTTCTGGACAATTCCATGGTATATTACTGTGAATTCTATGAGAAGTAACCACAGTTACAAAGTTTTCTGAGCTCTAAGAACTTGTATTCTTAAGGATATGAGGTAGTTTCTGTTCAAACTCGATGGGATTGACTCGAATTGTAAAGATTAACAGTATTCTCGTCATTCCACAGCTGTTTGAACCAGTTTTCAGTGTATTGACACTGCCCCTTTCATATAAACCTCGATTTACTTGTAATTCCAGAGTTCCATACACATTCATGGACAATTCCATTCTCTTTGGAGGTAAATTCTCAGATTAGTAAGCACTTCTACAGAGGATTCTGAGCTTTCTTAGCTCGTATTCTCAAGGATTTAAGTAGTTTCTTTTGAAACTCCATCAGATTGACTGAAATTAAAATTGTAAACATTTTACACCTCATTTCACAGCTGTTTGAATGTGTTTTCAGGGAACTTATGCTGCCTGTTTCATATTAAGTTTACATTTACTTGTAATTCAAGAGGTCCATATTCATGTCTGGACAATTCCATTTTCTATTATTGTGAATTTTAAGAGAAGTAACCACACTTACAGAGTTTTCTGAGCTCTATTAGTTTGTATTCTTAGGCATTTAAGTAGTTCCTTTAGAATCTCTATGGGATTGACCGAAATTAACATTGTAAACAGTTTACTCGTCATTTCGCAGCTGTTCGAAAGGGTTTTCAGTGTATTTATGCTACCCGTTTCATATTAAGGTTCCATGGACTTGTAATTCAAGAGTTCCATATACATTTCTGGACAATTCCATTGTATATTATTGTGAATTCTATGAGAAGTAACCACAGTTACAAAGTTTTCTGAGCTCTAAGAACTTGTATTCTTAAGGATATGAGGTAGTTTCTGTTCAAACTCGATGGGATTGACTCGAATTCTAAAGATTAACAGTATTCTCGTCATTGCACAGCTGTTTGAACCTGTTTTCAGTGTATTGACACTGCCCCTTTCATATAAACCTCGATTTACTTGTAATTCCAGAGTTCCATACACATTCATGGACAATTCCATTGTCTTTGGAGGTAAATTCTAGGATTAGTAAGCGCTTCTACAGAGTATTCTGAGCTTTATGAGCTTGTATTCTCGAGGATTTAAGTAGTTTCTTTAGAAACTCCATCAGATTGACTGAAATTAAAATTGTAAACATTTTACACCTCATTTCACAGCTGTTTGAATGTGTTTTCAGGGAACTTATGCTGCCTGTTTCATATTAAGTTTACATTTACTTGTAATTCAAAAGTTCCATATTCATGTCTGGACAATTCCATTTTCTATTATTGTGAATTTTAAGAGAAGTAACCACACTTACAGAGTTTTCTGAGCTCTATTATTTTGTACTCTTAGGGATTAAGTACATCCTTTAGAATCTCTATCGGATTGACCGAAATTAACATTGTAAACAGTTTACTCGTCATTTCGCAGCTGTTTCGAAAGTGTTTTCAGTGTATTTATGCTACCCGTTTCATATTAATGTTCCATGGACTTGTAATTCAAGAGTTCCATATACATTTCTGGACAATTCCATTGTATATTACGGTGAATTCTATGAGAAGTAACCACAGTTACAAAGTTTTCTGAGCTCTAAGAACTTTTATTCTTAAGGATATGAGGTAGTTTCAGTTCAAACTGATCGGATTGACTCGAATTGTAAAGATTAACAGTATTCTCGTCATTCCACAGCTGTTTGAAACAGTTTTCAGTGTATTGACACTGCCCCTTTCATATAAACCTCGATTTACTTGTAATTCCAGAGTTCCATACACATTCATGGACAATTCCATTCTCTTTGGAGGTAAATTCTAAGATTAGTAAGCACTTCTACAGAGGATTCTGAGCTTTCTTAGCTCATATTCTCAAGGATTTAAGTAGTTTCTTTAGAAACTCCATCAGATTTACTGAAATTAAAATTGTAAACATTTTACACCTCATTTCACAGCTGTTTGAATGTGTTTTCAGGGAACCTATGCTGCCTGTTTCATATTAAGTTTTACATTTACTTGTAATTCAAGAGTTCCATATTCATGTCTGGACAATTCCATTTTCTATTATTGTGAATTCTAAGAAAGTAACCACACTTACAGAGTTTTCTGAGCTCTATTAGTTTGTATTCTTAGGGATTTAAGTAGTTCCTTTAGAATCTCTATCGGATTCACCGAAATTAACATTGTAAACAGTTTACTCGTCATTTCGCAGCTGTTCGAAAGTGTTTTCAGTGTATTTATGCTACCCGTTTCATATTAAGGTTCCATGGACTTGTAATTCAAGAGTTCCATATACATTTCTGGACAATTCCATTGTATATTACTGTGAATTCTATGAGAAGTAACCACAGTTACAAAGTTTTCTGAGCTCTCAGAACTTGTATTCTTAAGGATATGAGGTAGTTTCTGTTCAAACTCGATCGGATTGACTCGAATTGTAAAGATTAACAGTATTCTCGTCATTCCACAGCTGTTTGAACCAGTTTTCAGTGTATTGACACTGCCCCTTTCATATAAACCTCGATTTACTTGTAATTCCAGAGTTCCATACACATTCATGGAAAATTAAATTCTCTTTGGAGGTAAATTATAGGATTAATAATCGCTTCTACAGAGGATTCTGAGCTTTATTAGCTTGTATTCTCCAGGATTTAAGTAGTTTCTTTAGAAACTCCATCAGATTGACTGAAATTAAAATTGTAAACATTTTACACCTCATTTCACAGCTGTTTGAATGTGTTTTCAGGGAACTTATGCTGCCTGTTTCATATTAAGTTTATATTTACTTGTAATTCAAGAGTTCCATATTCATGTCTGGACAATTCAATTTTCTATTATTGTGAATTTTAAGAGAAGTAAACAAACTTACAGAGTTTTCTGAGCTCTATTAGTTTGTATTCTTAGGGATTTAAGTAGTTCCTTTAGAATCTCTATCGGATTCACCGAAATTAACATTGTAAACACTTTTACTCATCATTTCGCAGCTGTTCGAAAGTGTTTTCAGTGTATTTATGCTACCCGTTTCATATTAAGGTTCCATGGACTTGTAATTCAAGAGTTCCATATACATTTCTGGACAATTCCATTGTATATTACTGTGAATTCTATGAGAAGTAACCACAGTTACAAAGTTTTCTGAGCTCTAAGAACTTGTATTCTTAACGATATGAAGTAGTTTCTGTTCTATCTCGACCGGATTGACTCGAACTGTAAAGATTAACAGTATTCTCCTCGTTTCACAGCTGTTTGAACCTGTTTTCAGTGTATTGACACTGCCCCTTTCATATAAACCTCGATTTACTTGTAATTCCAGAGTTCCATACACATTCATGGACAATTCCATTCTCTTTGGAGGTAAATTCTCAGATTAGTAAGCACTTCTACAGAGGATTCTGAGCTTTCTTAGCTCGTATTCTCAAGGATTTAAGTAGTTTCTTTAGAAACTCCATCAGATTGACTGAAATTAAAATTGTAAACATTTTACACCTCATTTCACAGCTGTTTGAATGTGTTTTCAGGGAACTTATGCTGCCTGTTT
>NW_027223928.1:0-39332 GCF_028538775.1 Myotis yumanensis
TTCCATATACATTTCTGGACAACTCCATTGTATATTACTGTGAATTCTACGAGAAGTAACCACAGTTACAAAGTTTTCTGAGCTCTAAGAACTTGTATTCTTAAGGATATGAGGTAGTTTCTGTTCAAACTCGACCGGATTGACTCAAACTGTAAAGATTAACATTATTCTCCTCATTCCACAGCACTTTGAACCTGTTTTCAGTGTATTGACACTGCCCCTTTCATATAAACCTCGATTTACTGGTAATTCCAGAGTTCCATACACATTCATGGAAAATTCCATTCTCTTTGGAGGTAAATTCTAGGATTAGTAAGCGCTTCTACAGATGATTCTGAGCTTTATTAGCTAGTATTCTCCAGGATTTATGTAGTTTCTTTTGAAACTCCATCAGATTGACTGAAATTAAAATTGTAAACATTTTACACCTCATTTCACAGCTGTTTGAATGTGTTTTCAGGGAACTTATGCTGCCTGTTTCATATTAAGTTTATATTTACTTGTAATTCAAGAGTTCCATATTCATGTCTGGACAATTCCATTTTCTATTATTGTGAATTTTAAGATAAGTAACCACACTTACAGAGTTTTCTGATCTCTATTAGTTTGTATTCTTAGGGATTTAAGTAGTTCCTTTAGAATCTCTATCGGATTGACCGAAATTAACATTGCAAACAGTTTACTCGTCATTTCGCAGCTGTTCGAAAGTGTTTTCAGTGTATTTATGCTACCCGTTTCATATTAAGGTTCCATGGACTTGTAATTCAAGAGTTCCATATACATTTCTGGACAACTCCATTGTATATTACTGTGAATTCTATGAGAAGTAACCACAGTTACAAAGTTTTCTGAGCTCTAAGAACTTTTATTCTTAAGGATATGAGGTAGTTTCTGTTCAAACTCGATCGGATTGACTTGAATTGTAAAGATTAACAGTATTCTCGTCATTCCACAGCTGTTTGAACCAGTTTTCAGTGTATTGACACTGCCCCTTTCATATAAACCTGGATTTACTGGTAATTCCAGAGTTCCATACACATTCATGGACAATTCCATTCTCTTTGGAGGTAAATTCTAGGATTAGTAAGCGCTTCTACAGAGGATTCTGAGCTTTATTAGCTTGCATTCTCCAGGATTAAATAATTTCTTTAGAAACTCCATCAGATTGACTGAAATTAAAATTGTAAACATTTTACACCTCATTTCACAGCTGTTTGAATGTGTTTTCAGGGAACTTATGCTGCCTGTTTCATATTAAGTTTATATTTACTTGTAATTCAAGAGTTCCATATTCATGTCTGGACAATTCCATTTTCTATTATTGTGAATTTTAAGAGAAGTAACCACACTTACAGAGTTTTCTGAGCTCTATTAGTTTGTATTCTTAGGGATTTAAGTAGTTCCTTTAGAATCTCTATCGGATTGACCGAAATTAACATTGTAAACAGTTTACTCGTCATTTCGCAGCTGTTCGAAAGTGTTTTCAGTGTATTTATGCTACCCGTTTCAAATTAAGGTTCCATGGACTTGTAATTCAAGAGTTCCATATACATTTCTGGACAATTCCATTGTATATTACTGTGAATTCTATGAGAAATAACCACAGTAACAAAGTTTTCTGAGCTCTAAGAACTTGTATTCTTAAGGATATGAGGTAGTTTCCGTTGAAACTCGATTGGATTGACTCGAATTGTAAAGATTAACAGTATTTTCGCCATTCCACAGCTGTTTGAACCAGTTTTCAGTGTATTGACACTGCCCCTTTCATATAAACTTCGATTTACTTGTAATTCCAGAGTTCCATACACATTCATGGAAAATTCCATTCTCTTTGGAGGTAAATTCTAGGATTAGTAAGCGCTTCTACAGAGGATTCTGAGCTTTATGAGCTTGTATTCTCCAGGATTTAAGTAGTTTCTTTTAGAAACTCCATCAGATTGACTGAAATTAAAATTGTAAACATTTTACACCTCATTTCACAGCTGTTTGAATGTGTTTTCAGGGAACTTATGCTGCCTGTTTCATATTAAGTTTACATTTACTTGTAATTCAAGAGTTCCATATTCATGTCTGGACAATTCCATTTTCTATTATTGTGAATTTTAAGAGAAGTAACCACATTTACAGAGTTTTCTGAGCTCTATTAGTTTGTATTCTTAGGGATTTAAGTAGTTCCTTTAGAATCTCTATCGGATTGACCGAAATTAACATTGTAAACAGTTTACTCGTCATTTCGCAGCTGTTCGAATGTGTTTTCAGTGTATTTATGCTACCCCGTTTCATATTAAGGTTCCATGGACTTGTAATTCAAGAGTTCCGTATACATTTTTGGACAACTCCATTGTATATTACTGTGAATTCTATGATAAGTAACCACAGTTACAAAGTTTTCTGAGCTCTAAGAACTTGTATTCTTAACGATATGAAGTAGTTGCTGTTCAAACTCAACTGGATTGACTCGAACTGTAAAGATTAACAGTATTCTCCTCATTCCACAGCTGTTTGAACCTGTTTTCAGTGTATTGACACTGCCCCTTTCATATAAACCTCGATTTACTTGTAATTCCAGAGTTCCATACACATTCATGGACAATTCCACTCTCTTTGGAGGTAAATTCTCAGATTAGTAAGCACTTCTACAGAGGATTCTGAGCTTTCTTAGCTCGTATTCTCAAGGATTTAAGTAGTTTCTTTAGAAACTCCATCAGATTGACTGAAATTAAAATTGTAAATATTTTACACCTCATTTCACAGCTGTTTGAATGTGTTTTCAGGGAACTTATGCTGCCTGTTTCATATTAAGTTTACATTTACTTGTAATTCAAGAGTTCCATATTCATGTCTGGACAATTCCATTTTCTATTATTGTGAATTCTAAGTAAGTAACCACACTTACAGAGTTTTCTGAGCTCTATTAGTTTGTATTCTTAGGGATTTAAGTAGTTCCTTTAGAATCTCTATCGGATTGACCGAAATTAACATTGTAAACAGTTTACCTCGTCATTTCGCAGCTGTTCGAATGTGTTTTCAGTGTATTTATGCTACCCGTTTCATATTAAGTTCCATGGACTTGTAATTCAAGAGTTCCATATACATTTCTGGACAACTCCATTGTATATTACTGTGAATTCTATGAGAAGTAACCACAGTTACAAAGTTTTCTGAGCTCTAAGAACTTGTATTCTTAAGGATATGAGGTAGTTTCTGTTCAAACCTGATAAGATTGACTCGAATTGTAAAGATTAACAGTATTTCATTCCACAGCTGTTTGAACCAGTTTTCAGTGTATTGAAACTCCCCCTTTCATATAAACCTCGATTTACTTGTAATTCCAGAGTTCCATACACATTCATGGAAAATTAAATTCTCTTTGGAGGTAAATTCTAGGATTAGTAAGCGCTTCTACAGAGGATTCTGAGCTTTATTAGCTTGTATTCTCCAGGATTTAAGTAGTTTCTTTAGAAACTCCATCAGATTGACTGAAATTAAAATTGTAAACATTTTACACCTCATTCACAGCTGTTTGAATGTGTTTTCAGGGAACTTATGCTGCCTGTTTCATATTAAGTTTACATTTACTTGTAATTCAAGAGTTCCATATTCATGTCTGGACAATTCCATTTTCTATTATTGTGAATTTTAAGAGAAGTAACCACACTTACAGAGTTTTCTGATCTCTATTAGTTTGTATTCTTAGGGATTTAAGTAGTTCCTTTAGAATCTCTATCGGATTGACCGAAATTAACATTGTAAACAGTTTACTCGTCATTTCGCAGCTGTTCCAAAGTGTTTTCAGTGTATTTATGCTACCCGTTTCATATTAAGGTTCCATGGACTTGTAATTCCAAGAGTTCCATATACATTTCTGGACAATTCCATTGTATATTACTGTGAATTCTTTGAGAAGTAACCACAGTTACAAAGTTTTCTGAGCTCTAAGAACTTGTATTCTTAAGGATATGAGGTAGTTTCTGTTCAAACTCGATGGGATTGACTCGAATTGTAAAGATTAACAGTATTCTCATCATTCCACAGCTGTTTGAACCAGTTTTCAGTGTATTGACACTGCCCCTTTCATATATAAACTTCGATTTACTTGTAATTCCAGAGTTCCATACACATTCATGGAAAATTCCATTCTCTTTGGAGGTAAATTCTAGGATTAGTAAGCGCTTCTACAGAGGATTCTGAGCTTTATGAGCTTGTATTCTCCAGGATTTAAGTAGTTTCTTTAGAAACTCATCAGATTGACTGAAATTAAAATTGTAAACATTTTACACCTCATTTCACAGCTGTTTGAATGTGTTTTCAGGGAATTTATGCTGCCTGTTTCATATTAAGTTTACATTTACTTGTAATTCAAGAGTTCCATATTCATGTCTGGACAATTCCATTTTCTATTATTGTGAATTTTAAGAGAATTAACCACACTTACAGAGTTTTCTGAGCTCTATTAGTTTGTATTCTTAGGGATTTAAGTAGTTCCTTTAGAATCTCTATCGGATTGACCGAAGTTAACATTGTAAACAGTTTACCGTCATTTCGCAGCTGTTCGAATGTGTTTTCAGTGTATTTATGCTACCCGTTTCATATTAAGGTTCCATGGACTTGTAATTCAAGAGTTCCATAGACATTTCTGGACAACTCCATTGTATATTACTGTGAATTCTATGAGAAGTAACCACAGTTACAAAGTTTTCTGAGCTCTAAGAACTTGTATTCTTAACGATATGAAGTAGTTTCTGTTCAAACTCAACTGGATTGACTCGAACGGTAAAGATTAACAGTATTCCTCCTCATTCCACAGCTGTTTAACCTGTTTTCAGTGTATTGACACTGCCCCCTTTCATATAAACCTCGATTTACTTGTAATTCCAGAGTTCCATACACATTCATGGACAATTCCATTCTCTTTAGAGGTAAACTCTAAGATTAGTAAGCACTTCTACAAAGGATTCTGAGCTTTCTTAGCTCGTATTCTCAGGATTTACGTAGTTTCCTTAGAAACTCCATCAGATTGCTTGAAATTAAAATTGTAAACATTTTACACCTCATTTCACAGCTGTTTGAATGTGTTTTCAGGGAACTTATGCTGCCTGTTTCATATTAAGTTTACATTTCCTTGTAATTCAAGAGTTCCATATTCATGTCTGGACAATTCCATTTTCTATTATTGTGAATTTTAAGTGAAGTAACCACACTTACAGAGTTTTCTAAGCTCTATTATTTTGTACTCTTAGGGATTTAAGTAGTTCCTTTAGAATCTCTATCGGATTGACCGAAATTAACATTGTAAACAGTTTACTCGTCATTTTGGAGCTGTTCGAAAGTGTTTTCGGTGTATTTATGCTACCCGTTTCATATTAAGGTTCCATGGACTTGTAATTCAAGAGTTCCGTATACATTTTTGGACAACTCCATTGTATATTACTGTGAATTCTATGAGAAAGAACCACAGTAACAAAGTTTTCTGAGCTCTAAGAACTTGTATTCTTAAGGATATGAGGTAGTTTCCGTTCAAACTCGATCGGCTTGACTCGAATTGTAAAGATTAACAGTATTTTCGCCATTCCACAGCTGTTTGAACCAGTTTTCAGTGTATTGACACTGCCCCTTTCATATAAACTTCGATTTACTTGTAATTCCAGAGTTCCATACACATTCATGGACAATTCCATTCTCTTTGGAGGTAAATTCTCAGATTAGTAAGCACTTCTACAAAGGATTCTGAGCTTTCTTAGCTCGTATTCTCAAGGATTTAAGTAGTTTCCTTAGAAACTCCATCAGATTGACTGAAATTAAAATTGTAAACATTTTACACCTCATTTCACAGCTGTTTGAATGTGTTTTCAGGGAACTTATGCTGCCTGTTTCATATTAAGTTTACATTTACTTGTAATTCAAGAGTTCCATATTCATGTCTGGACAATTCCATTTTCTATTATTGTGAATTTTAAGAGAAGTAACCACACTTACAGAGTTTTTTGATCTCTATTAGTTTGTATTCTTAGGGATTTAAGTAGTTCCTTTAGAATCTCTATCGGATTGACCGAAATTAACATTGCAAACAGTTTACTCGTCATTTCGCAGCTGTTCGAAAGTGTTTTCAGTGTATTTATGCTACCCGTTTCATATTAAGGTTCCATGGACTTGTAATTCAAGAGTTCCATATACATTTCTGGACAACTCCATTGTATATTACTGTGAATTCTATGAGAAGTAACCACAGTTACAAAGTTTTCTGAGCTCTAAGAACTTGTATTCTTAAGGATATGAGGTAGTTTCTGTTCAAACTAGACCGGATTGACTCGAACTGTAAAGATTAACAGTATTCTCCTCATTCCACAGCACTTTGAACCTGTTTTCAGTGTATTGACACTGCCCCTTTCATATAAACC
The DNA here is from genome assembly GCF_028538775.1 of Myotis yumanensis. Classification (NCBI taxonomy): domain Eukaryota; kingdom Metazoa; phylum Chordata; class Mammalia; order Chiroptera; family Vespertilionidae; genus Myotis; species Myotis yumanensis. The sequence continues at coordinate 6,399 of NW_027223928.1, forward strand.
CTCGATTTACTTGTAATTCCAGAGTTCCATACACATTCATGGACAATTCCATTCTCTTTGGAGGTAAATTCTAGGATTAGTAAGCGCTTCTACAGAGGATTCTGAGCTTTATTAGCTAGTATTCTCCAGGATTTATGTAGTTTCTTTTGAAACTCCATCAGATTGACGGAAATTAAAATTGTAAACATTTTACACCTCATTTCACAGCTGTTTGAATGTGTTTTCAGGGAACTTATGCTGCTGTTTCATATTAAGTTTACATTTACTTGTAATTCAAGAGTTCCATATTCATGTCCTGGACAATTCCATTTTCTATTATTGTGAATTTGAAGAGAAGTAACCACACTTACAGAGTTTTCTGAGCTCTATTAGTTTGTATTCTTAGGGATTTAAGTAGTTCCTTTAGAATCTCTATCGGATTGACAGAAATTAACATTGTAAACAGTTTACTCGTCATTTCGCAGCTGTTCGAATGTGTTTTCAGTGTATTTATGCTACCCGTTTCATATTAAGGTTCCATGGACTTGTAATTCAAGAGTTCCATATACATTCTGGACAACTCCATTGTATATTACTGTGAATTCTATGAGAAGTAACCACAGTTACAAAGTTTTCTGAGCTCTAAGAACTTGTATTCTTAACGATATGAAGTAGTTGCTGTTCAAACTCAACTGGATTGACTCGAACTGTAAAGATTAACAGTATTCACCTCATTCCACAGCTGTTTGAACCTGTTTTCAGTGTATTGACACTGCCCCTTTCATATAAACCTCGATTTACTTGTAATTCCAGAGTTCCATACACATTCATGGACAATTCCACTCTCTTTGGAGGTAAATTCTCAGATTAGTAAGCACTTCTACAGAGGATTCTGAGCTTTCTTAGCTCGTATTCTTAAGGATTTAAGTAGTTTCTTTAGAAACTCCATCAGATTGACTGAAATTAAAATTGTAAACATTTTACACCTCATTTCACAGCTGTTTGAATGTGTTTTCAGGGAACTTATGCTGCCTGTTTCATATTAAGTTTACATTTACTTGTAATTCAAGAGTTCCATATTCATGTCTGGACAATTCAATTTTCTATTATTGTGAATTCTAAGTAAGTAACCACACTTACAGAGTTTTCTGAGCTCTATTAGTTTGTATTCTTAGGGATTTAAGTAGTTCCTTTAGAATCTCTATCGGATTGACCGAAATTAACATTGTAAACAGTTTTACTCGTCATTTCGCAGCTGTTCGAAAGTGTTTTCAGTGTATTTATGCAACCCGTTTCATATTAAGGTTCCATGGACTTGTAATTCAAGAGTTCCATATACATTTCTGGACAACTCCATTGTATATTACTGTGAATTCTATGAGAAGTAACCACAGTTACAAAGTTTTCTGAGCTCTAAGAACTTGTATTCTTAACGATATGAAGTAGTTTCTGTTCAAACTCAACTGGATTGACTCGAACTGTAAAGATTAACAGTATTCTCCTCATTCCACAGCTGTTTGAACCTGTTTTCAGTGTATTGACACTGCCCCTTTCATATAAACCTCGATTTACTTGTAATTCCAGAGTTCCATACACATTCATGGACAATTCCACTCTCTTTGGAGGTAAATTCTCAGATTAGTAAGCACTTCTACAGAGGATTCTGAGGTTTCTTAGCTCATATTCTCAAGGATTTAAGTAGTTTCTTTAGAAACTCCATCACATTGACTGAAATTAAAATTGTAAACATTTTACACCTCATTTCACAGCTGTTTGAATGTGTTTTCAGGGAACTTATGCTGCCTGTTTCATATTAAGTTTACATTTACTTGTAATTCAAGAGTTCCATATTCATGTCTGGACAATTCCATTTTCTATTATTGTGAATTCTAAGTAATTAACCACACTTACAGAGTTTTCTGAGCTCTATTAGTTTGTATTCTTAGGGATTTAAGTAGTTCCTTTAGAATCTCTATCGGATTGACCGAAATTAACATTGTAAACAGTTTACTCGTCATTTCGCAGCTGTTCGAAAGTGTTTTCAGTGTATTTATGCTACCCGTTTCATATTAAGGTTCCATGGACTTGTAATTCAAGAGTTCCATATACATTTCTGGACAATTCCATTGTATATTACTGTGAATTCTATGAGAAGTAACCACAGTTACAAAGTTTTCTGAGCTCTAAGAACTTGTATTCTTAAGGATATGAGGTAGTTTCTGTTCAAACTCGATGGGATTGACTCGAATTGTAAAGATTAACAGTATTCTCGTCATTCCACAGCTGTTTGAACCAGTTTTCAGTGTATTGACACTGCCCCTTTCATATAAACTTCGATTTACTTGTAATTCCAGAGTTCCATACACATTCATGGACAATTCCATTCTCTTTGGAGGTAAATTCTCAGATTAGTAAGCACTTCTACAAAGGATTCTGAGCTTTCTTAGCTCATATTCTCAAGGATTTAAGTAGTTTCCTTAGAAACTCCATCAGATTGACTGAAATTAAAATTGTAAACATTTTACACCTCATTTCACAGCTGTTTGAATGTGTTTTCAGGGAACTTATGCTGCCTGTTTCATATTAAGTTTACATTTACTTGTAATTCAAGAGTTCCATATTCATGTCTGGACAATTCCATTTTCTATTATTGTGAATTTTAAGAGAAGTAACCACACTTACAGAGTTTTCTGAGCTCTATTAGTTTGTATTCTTAGGGATTTAAGTAGTTCCTTTAGAATCTCTATCGGATTGACCAAAATTAACATTGTAAACAGTTTACTCGTCATTTCGCAGCTGTTCGAAAGTGTTTTCAGTGTATTTATGCTACCCGTTTCATATTAAGGTTCCATGGACTTGTAATTCAAGAGTTCCATATACATTTCTGGACAACTCCATTGTATATTACTGTGAATTCTACGAGAAGTAACCACAGTTACAAAGTTTTCTGAGCTCTAAGAACTTGTATTCTTAAGGATATGAGGTAGTTTCTGTTCAAACTCGACCGGATTGACTCAAACTGTAAAGATTAACATTATTCTCCTCATTCCACAGCACTTTGAACCTGTTTTCAGTGTATTGACACTGCCCCTTTCATATAAACCTCGATTTACTGGTAATTCCAGAGTTCCATACACATTCATGGAAAATTCCATTCTCTTTGGAGGTAAATTCTAGGATTAGTAAGCGCTTCTACAGATGATTCTGAGCTTTATTAGCTAGTATTCTCCAGGATTTATGTAGTTTCTTTTGAAACTCCATCAGATTGACTGAAATTAAAATTGTAAACATTTTACACCTCATTTCACAGCTGTTTGAATGTGTTTTCAGGGAACTTATGCTGCCTGTTTCATATTAAGTTTATATTTACTTGTAATTCAAGAGTTCCATATTCATGTCTGGACAATTCCATTTTCTATTATTGTGAATTTTAAGATAAGTAACCACACTTACAGAGTTTTCTGATCTCTATTAGTTTGTATTCTTAGGGATTTAAGTAGTTCCTTTAGAATCTCTATCGGATTGACCGAAATTAACATTGCAAACAGTTTACTCGTCATTTCGCAGCTGTTCGAAAGTGTTTTCAGTGTATTTATGCTACCCGTTTCATATTAAGGTTCCATGGACTTGTAATTCAAGAGTTCCATATACATTTTCTGGACAACTCCATTGTATATTACTGTGAATTCTATGAGAAGTAACCACAGTTACAAAGTTTTCTGAGCTCTAAGAACTTTTATTCTTAAGGATATGAGGTAGTTTCTGTTCAAACTCGATCGGATTGACTTGAATTGTAAAGATTAACAGTATTCTCGTCATTCCACAGCTGTTTGAACAGTTTTCAGTGTATTGACACTGCCCCCTTTCATATAAACCTGGATTTACTGGTAATTCCAGAGTTCCATACACATTCATGGACAATTCCATTCTCTTTGGAGGTAAATTCTAGGATTAGTAAGCGCTTCTACAGAGGATTCTGAGCTTTATTAGCTTGTATTCTCCAGGATTAAATAGTTTCTTTAGAAACTCCATCAGATTGACTGAAATTAAAATTGTAAACATTTTACACCTCATTTCACAGCTGTTTGAATGTGTTTTCAGGGAACTTATGCTGCCTGTTTCATATTAAGTTTATATTTACTTGTAATTCAAGAGTTCCATATTCATGTCTGGACAATTCCATTTTCTATTATTGTGAATTTTAAGAGAAGTAACCACACTTACAGAGTTTTCTGAGCTCTATTAGTTTGTATTCTTAGGGATTTAAGTAGTTCCTTTAGAATCTCTATCGGATTGACCGAAATTAACATTGTAAACAGTTTACTCGTCATTTCGCAGCTGTTCGAAAGTGTTTTCAGTGGTATTTATGCTACCCGTTTCAAATTAAGGTTCCATGACTTGTAATTCAAGAGTTCCATATACATTTCTGGACAATTCCATTGTATATTACTGTGAATTCTATGAGAAATAACCACAGTAACAAAGTTTTCTGAGCTCTAAGACTTGTATTCTTAAGGATATGAGGTAGTTTCCTTTGAAACTCGATCGGAATTGACTTCGAATTGTAAAGATTAACAGTATTTTCGCCATTCCACAGCTGTTTGAACCAGTTTTCAGTGTATTGACACTGCCCCTTTCATATAAACTTCGATTTACTTGTAATTCCAGAGTTCCATACACATTCATGGAAAATTCATTCTCTTTGGAGGTAAATTCTAGGATTAGTAAGCGCTTCTACAGAGGATTCTGAGCTTTATGAGCTTGTATTCTCCAGGATTTAAGTAGTTTCTTTAGAAACTCCATCAGATTGACTGAAATTAAAATTGTAAACATTTTACACCTCATTTCACAGCTGTTTGAATGTGTTTTCAGGGAACTTATGCTGCCTGTTTCATATTAAGTTTACATTTACTTGTAATTCAAGAGTTCCATATTCATGTCTGGACAATTCCATTTTCTATTATTGTGAATTTTAAGAGAAGTAACCACACTTACAGAGTTTTCTGAGCTCTATTAGTTTGTATTCTTAGGGATTTAAGTAGTTCCTTTAGAATCTCTATCGGATTGACCGAAATTAACATTGCAAACAGTTTACTCGTCATTTCGCAGCTGTTCGAAAGTGTTTTCAGTGTATTTATGCTACCCGTTTCATATTAAGGTTCCATGGACTTGTAATTCAAGAGTTCCATATACATTTCTGGACAACTCCATTGTATATTACTGTGAATTCTATGAGAAGTAAGCACAGTTACAAAGTCTTCTGAGCTCTAAGAACTTTTATTCTTAAGGATATGAGGTAGTTTCTGATCAAACTCGATCGGATTGACTTGAATTGTAAAGATTAACAGTATTCTCGTCATTCCACAGCTGTTTGAACCAGTTTTCAGTGTATTGACACTGCCCCTTTCATATAAACCTCGATTTACTGGTAATTCCAGAGTTCCATACACATTCATGGACAATTCCATTCTCTTTGGAGGTAAATTCTAGGATTAGTAAGCGCTTCTACAGAGGATTCTGAGCTTTATTAGCTTGTATTCTCCAGGATTTAAGTAGTTTCTTTAGAAACTCCATCAGATTGACTGAAATTAAAATTGTAAACATTTTACACCTCATTTCACAGCTGTTTGAATGTGTTTTCAGGGAACTTATGCTGCCTGTTTCATATTAAGTTTACATTTACTTGTAATTCAAGAGTTCCATATTCATGTCTGGACAATTCCATTTTCTATTATTGTGAATTTTAAGAGAAGTAACCACACTTACAGAGTTTTCTGAGCTCTATTAGTTTGTATTCTTAGGGATTTAAGTAGTTCCTTTAGAATCTCTATCGGATTGACCGAAATTAACATTGTAAACAGTTTACTCGTCATTTCGCATCTGTTCGAAAGTGTTTTCAGTGTATTTATGCTACCCGTTTCAAATTAAGGTTCCATGGACTTGTAATTCAAGAGTTCCATATACATTTCTGGACAATTCCATTGTATATTACTGTGAATTCTATGAGAAGTAACCACAGTTACAAAGTTTTCTGAGCCCTAAGAACTTGTATTCTTAAGGATATGAGGTAGTTTCTGTTCAAACCTGATCAGATTGACTCGAATTGTAAAGATTAACAGTATTCTCGTCATTCCACAGCTTTTTGAACCAGTTTTCAGTGTATTGAAACTCCCCCTTTCATATAAACCTCGATTTACTTGTAATTCCAGAGTTCCATACACATTCATGGACAATTCCATTCTCTTTGGAGGTAAATTCTAGGATTAGTAAGCGCTTCTACAGAGGATTCTGAGCTTTATTAGCTTATATTCTCCAGAATTTAAGTAGTTTCTTTAGAATCTCCATCAGATTGACTGAAATTAAAATTGTAAACATTTTACACCTCATTTCACAGCTGTTTGAATGTGTTTTCAGGGAACTTATGCTGCCTGTTTCATATTAAGTTTACATTTACTTGTAATTCAAGAGTTCCATATTCATGTCTGGACAATTCCATTTTCTATTATTGTGAATTTTAAGAGAAGTAACCACACTTACAGAATTTTCTAAGCTCTATTATTTAGTACTCCTAGGGATTCAGTAGATCCTTTAGAATCTCTATCGGATTGACCGAAATTAACCTTGTAAACAGTTTACTCGTCATTTCGCAGCTGTTCGAAAGTGTTTTCAGTGTATTTATGCTACCCGTTTCATAATAAGGTTCCATGGACTTGTAATTCAAGAGTTCCATATACATTTCTGGACAATTCCATTGTATATTACTGTGAATTCTATGAGAAGTAACCACAGTTACAAAGTTTTCTGAGCTCTAAGAACTTTTATTCTTAAGGATATGAGGTAGTTTCTGTTCAAACTCGATTGGATTGACTAGAATTGTAAAGATTAACAGTATTCTCGTCATTCCACAGCTGTTTGAACCAGTTTTCAGTGTATTGACACTACCTCTTTCATATAAACCTCGATTTACTGGTAATTCCAGAGTTCCATACACATTCATGGACAATTCCATTCTCTTTGGAGGTAAATTCTAGGATTAGTAAGCGCTTCTACAGAGGATTCTGAGCTTTATTAGCTTGTATTCTCCAGGATTTAAGTAGTTTCTTTAGAAACTCCATCAGATTGACTGAAATTAAAATTGTAAACATTTTACACCTCATTTCACAGCTGTTTGAATGTGTTTTCAGGGAACTTATGCTGCCTGTTTCATATTAAGTTTATATTTACTTGTAATTCAAGAGTTCCATATTCATGTCTGGACAATTCCATTTTCTATTATTGTGAATTTTAAGAGAAGTAACCACACTTACAGAGTTTTCTGAGCTCTATTAGTTTGTATTCTTAGGGATTTAAGTAGTTCCTTTAGAATCTCTATCGGATTGACCGAAATTAACATTGCAAACAGTTTACTCGTCATTTCGCAGCTGTTCGAAAGTGTTTTCAGTGTATTTATGCTACCCGTTTCATATTAAGGTTCCATGGACTTGTAATTCAAGAGTTCCATATACATTTCTGGACAACTCCATTGTATATTACTGTGAATTCTATGAGAAGTAACCACAGTTACAAAGTTTTCTGAGCTCTAAGAACTTTTATTCTTAAGGATATGAGGTAGTTTCTGTTCAAACTCGATCGGATTGACTTGAATTGTAAAGATTAACAGTATTCTCATCATTCCACAGCTGTTTGAACCAGTTTTCAGTGTATTGACACTGCCCCTTTCATATAAACCTGGATTTACTGGTAATTCCAGAGTTCCATACACATTCATGGACAATTCCATTCTCTTTGGAGGTAAATTCTAGGATTAGTAAGCGCTTCTACAGAGGATTCTGAGCTTTATTAGCTTGTATTCTCCAGGATTTAAGTAGTTTCTTTAGAAACTCCATCAGATTGACTGAAATTAAAATTGTAAACATTTTACACCTCATTTCACAGCTGTTTGAATGTGTTTTCAGGGAACTTATGCTGCCTGTTTCATATTAAGTTTATATTTACTTGTAATTCAAGAGTTCAATATTCATGTCTGGACAATTCCATTTTCTATTATTGTGAATTTTAAGAGAAGTAACCACACTTACAGAGTTTTCTGAGCTCTATTAGTTTGTATTCTTAGGGATTTAAGTAGTTCCTTTAGAATCTCTATCGGATTGACCGAAATTAACATTGCAAACAGTTTACTCGTCATTTCGCAGCTGTTCGAAAGTGTTTTCAGTGTATTTATGCTACCCGTTTCATATTAAGGTTCCATGGACTTGTAATTCAAGAGTTCCATATACATTTCTGGACAACTCCATTGTATATTACTGTGAATTCTATGAGAAGTAACCACAGTTACAAAGTTTTCTGAGCTCTAAGAACTTTTATTCTTAAGGATATGAGGTAGTTTCTGTTCAAACTCGATCGGATTGACTTGAATTGTAAAGATTAACAGTATTCTCGTCATTCCACAGCTGTTTGAACCAGTTTTCAGTGTATTGACACTGCCCCTTTCATATAAACCTGGATTTACTGGTAATTCCAGAGTTCCATACACATTCATGGACAATTCCATTCTCTTTGGAGGTAAATTCTAGGATTAGTAAGCGCTTCTACAGAGGATTCTGAGCTTTATTAGCTTGTATTCTCCAGGATTTAAGTAGTTTCTTTAGAAACTCCATCAGATTGACTGAAATTAAAATTGTAAACATTTTACACCTCATTTCACAGCTGTTTGAATGTGTTTTCAGGGAACTTATGCTGCCTGTTTCATATTAAGTTTATATTTACTTGTAATTCAAGAGTTCCATATTCATGTCTGGACAATTCCATTTTCTATTATTGTGAATTTTAAGAGAAGTAACCACACTTACAGAGTTTTCTGAGCTCTATTAGTTTGTATTCTTAGGGATTTAAGTAGTTCCTTTAGAATCTCTATCGGATTGACCGAAATTAACATTGTAAACAGTTTACTCGTCATTTCGCAGCTGTTCGAAAGTGTTTTCAATGTATTTATGCTACCCGTTTCAAATTAAGGTTCCATGGACTTGTAATTCAAGAGTTCCATATACATTTCTGGACAATTCCATTGTATATTACTGTGAATTCTATGAGAAATAACCACAGTAACAAAGTTTTCTGAGCTCTAAGAACTTGTATTCTTAAGGATATGAGGTAGTTTCCGTTCAAACTCAATCGGATTGACTCGAATTGTAAAGATTAACAGTATTTTCGCCATTCCACAGCTGTTTGAACCAGTTTTCAGTGTATTGACACTGCCCCTTTCATATAAACTTCGATTTACTTGTAATTCCAGAGTTCCATACACATTCATGGAAAATTCCATTCTCTTTGGAGGTAAATTCTAGGATTAGTAAGCGCTTCTACAGAGGATTCTGAGCTTTATGAGCTTGTATTCTCCAGGATTTAAGTAGTTTCTTTAGAAACTCCATCAGATTGACTGAAATTAAAATTGTAAACATTTTACACCTCATTTCACAGCTGTTTGAATGTGTTTTCAGGGAACTTATGCTGCCTGTTTCATATTAAGTTTACATTTACTTGTAATTCAAGAGTTCCATATTCATGTCTGGACAATTCCATTTTCTATTATTGTGAATTTTAAGAGAAGTAACCACACTTACAGAGTTTTCTGAGCTCTATTAGTTTGTATTCTTAGGGATTTAAGTAGTTCCTTTAGAATCTCTATCGGATTGACCGAAATTAACATTGTAAACAGTTTACTCGTCATTTCGCAGCTGTTCGAATGTGTTTTCAGTGTATTTATGCTACCCGTTTCATATTAAGGTTCCATGGACTTGTAATTCAAGAGTTCCATATACATTTCTGGACAACTCCATTGTATATTACTGTGAATTCTCTGAGAAGTAACCACAGTTACAAAGTTTTCTGAGCTCTAAGAACTTGTATTCTTAACGATATGAAGTAGTTTCTGTTCAAACTCAACTGGATTGACTCGAACTGTAAAGATTAATAGTATTCTCCTCATTCCACAGCTGTTTGAACCTGTTTTCAGTGTATTGACACTGCCCCTTTCATATAAACCTCGATTTACTTGTAATTCCAGAGTTCCATACACATTCATGGACAATTCCACTCTCTTTGGAGGTAAATTCTCAGATTAGTAAGCACTTCTACAGAGGATACTGAGCTTTCTTAGCTCGTATTCTCCAGGATTTAAGTAGTTTCTTTAGAAACTCCATCAGATTGACTGAAATTAAAATTGTAAACATTTTACACCTCATTTCACAGCTGTTTGAATGTGTTTTCAGGGAACTTATGCTGCCTGTTTCATATTAAGTTTACATTTCATTGTAATTCAAGAGTTCCATATTCATGTCTGGACAATTCCATTTTCTATTATTGTGAATTTTAAGTGAAGTAACCACACTTACAGAGTTTTCTAAGCTCTATTATTTTGTACTCTTAGGGATTTAAGTAGTTCCTTTAGAATCTCTATCGGATTGACCGAAATTAACATTGTAAACAGTTTACTCGTCATTTCGGAGCTGTTCGAAAGTGTTTTCGGTGTATTTATGCTACCCGTTTCATATTAAGGTTCCATGGACTTGTAATTCAAGAGTTCCGTATACATTTTTGGACAACTCCAATGTATATTACTGTGAATTCTATGAGAAATAACCACAGTAACAAAGTTTTCTGAGCTCTAAGAACTTGTATTCTTAAGGATATGAGGTAGTTTCCGTTCAAACTCGATCGGATTGACTCGAATTGTAAAGATTAACAGTATTTTCGCCATTCCACACCTGTTTGAACCAGTTTTCAGTGTATTGACACTGCCCCTTTCATATAAACTTCGATTTACTTGTAATTCCAGAGTTCCATACACATTCATGGACAATTCCATTCTCTTTGGAGGTAAATTCTCAGATTAGTAAGCACTTCTACAAAGGATTCTGAGCTTTCTTAGCTCGTATTCTCAAGGATTTAAGTAGTTTCCTTAGAAACTCCATCAGATTGACTGAAATTAAAATTGTAAACATTTTACACCTCATTTCACAGCTGTTTGAATGTGTTTTCAGGGAACTTATGCTGCCTGTTTCATATTAAGTTTACATTTACTTGTAATTCAAGAGTTCCATATTCATGTCTGGACAATTCCATTTTCTATTATTGTGAATTTTAAGAGAAGTAACCACACTTACAGAATTTTCTAAGCTCTATTATTTAGTACTCCTAGGGATTAAGTAGATCCTTTAGAATCTCTATCGGATTGACCGAAATTAACCTTGTAAACAGTTTACTCGTCATTTCGCAGCTGTTCGAAAGTGTTTTCAGTGTATTTATGCTACCCGTTTCATAATAAGGTTCCATGGACTTGTAATTCAAGAGTTCCATATACATTTCTGGACAATTCCATTGTATATTACTGTGAATTCTATGAGAAGTAACCACAGTTACAAAGTTTTCTGAGCTCTAAGAACTTTTATTCTTAAGGATATGAGGTAGTTTCTGTTCAAACTCGATCGGATTGACTAGAATTGTAAAGATTAACAGTATTCTCGTCATTCCACAGCTGTTTGAACCAGTTTTCAGTGTATTGACACTACCTCTTTCATATAAACCTCGATTTACTGGTAATTCCAGAGTTCCATACACATTCATGGACAATTCCATTCTCTTTGGAGGTAAATTCTAGGATTAGTAAGCGCTTCTACAGAGGATTCTGAGCTTTATTAGCTTGTATTCTCCAGGATTTAAGTAGTTTCTTTAGAAACTCCATCAGATTGACTGAAATTAAAATTGTAAACATTTTACACCTCATTTCACAGCTGTTTGAATGTGTTTTCAGGGAACTTATGCTGCCTGTTTCATATTAAGTTTATATTTACTTGTAATTCAAGAGTTCCATATTCATGTCTGGACAATTCCATTTTCTATTATTGTGAATTTTAAGAGAAGTAACCACACTTACAGAGTTTTCTGAGCTCTATTAGTTTGTATTCTTAGGGATTTAAGTAGTTCCTTTAGAATCTCTATCGGATTGACCGAAATTAACATTGCAAACAGTTTACTCGTCATTTCGCAGCTGTTCGAAAGTGTTTTCAGTGTATTTATGCTACCCGTTTCATATTAAGGTTCCATGGACTTGTAATTCAAGAGTTCCATATACATTTCTGGACAACTCCATTGTATATTACTGTGAATTCTATGAGAAGTAACCACAGTTACAAAGTTTTCTGAGCTCTAAGAACTTTTATTCTTAAGGATATGAGGTAGTTTCTGTTCAAACTCGATCGGATTGACTTGAATTGTAAAGATTAACAGTATTCTCGTCATTCCACAGCTGTTTGAACCAGTTTTCAGTGTATTGACACTGCCCCTTTCATATAAACCTGGATTTACTGGTAATTCCAGAGTTCCATACACATTCATGGACAATTCCATTCTCTTTGGAGGTAAATTCTAGGATTAGTAAGCGCTTCTACAGAGGATTCTGAGCTTTATTAGCTTGTATTCTCCAGGATTTAAGTAGTTTCTTTAGAAACTCCATCAGATTGACTGAAATTAAAATTGTAAACATTTTACACCTCATTTCACAGCTGTTTGAATGTGTTTTCAGGGAACTTATGCTGCCTGTTTCATATTAAGTTTATATTTACTTGTAATTCAAGAGTTCCATATTCATGTCTGGACAATTCCATTTTCTATTATTGTGAATTTTAAGAGAAGTAACCACACTTACAGAGTTTTCTGAGCTCTATTAGTTTGTATTCTTAGGGATTTAAGTAGTTCCTTTAGAATCTCTATCGGATTGACCGAAATTAACATTGTAAACAGTTTACTCGTCATTTCGCAGCTGTTCGAAAGTGTTTTCAGTGTATTTATGCTACCCGTTTCAAATTAAGGTTCCATGGACTTGTAATTCAAGAGTTCCATATACATTTCTGGACAATTCCATTGTATATTACTGTGAATTCTATGAGAAATAACCACAGTAACAAAGTTTTCTGAGCTCTAAGAACTTGTATTCTTAAGGATATGAGGTAGTTTCCGTTCAAACTCAATCGGATTGACTCGAATTGTAAAGATTAACAGTATTTTCGCCATTCCACAGCTGTTTGAACCAGTTTTCAGTGTATTGACACTGCCCCTTTCATATAAACTTCGATTTACTTGTAATTCCAGAGTTCCATACACATTCATGGAAAATTCCATTCTCTTTGGAGGTAAATTCTAGGATTAGTAAGCGCTTCTACAGAGGATTCTGAGCTTTATGAGCTTGTATTCTCCAGGATTTAAGTAGTTTCTTTAGAAACTCCATCAGATTGACTGAAATTAAAATTGTAAACATTTTACACCTCATTTCACAGCTGTTTGAATGTGTTTTCAGGGAACTTATGCTGCCTGTTTCATATTAAGTTTACATTTACTTGTAATTCAAGAGTTCCATATTCATGTCTGGACAATTCCATTTTCTATTATTGTGAATTTTAAGAGAATTAACCACACTTACAGAGTTTTCTGAGCTCTATTAGTTTGTATTCTTAGGGATTTAAGTAGTTCCTTTAGAATCTCTATCGGATTGACCGAAATTAACATTGTAAACAGTTTACTCGTCATTTCGCAGCTGTTCGAATGTGTTTTCAGTGTATTTATGCTACCCGTTTCATATTAAGGTTCCATGGACTTGTAATTCAAGAGTTCCATATACATTTCTGGACAACTCCATTGTATATTACTGTGAATTCTCTGAGAAGTAACCACAGTTACAAAGTTTTCTGAGCTCTAAGAACTTGTATTCTTAACGATATGAAGTAGTTTCTGTTCAAACTCAACTGGATTGACTCGAACTGTAAAGATTAACAGTATTCTCCTCATTCCACAGCTGTTTGAACCTGTTTTCAGTGTATTGACACTGCCCCTTTCATATAAACCTCGATTTACTTGTAATTCCAGAGTTCCATGGACATTCATGGACAATTCCACTCTCTTTGGAGGTAAATTCTCAGATTAGTAAGCACTTCTACAGAGGATACTGAGCTTTCTTAGCTCGTATTCTCCAGGATTTAAGTAGTTTCTTTAGAAACTCCATCAGATTGACTGAAATTAAAATTGTAAACATTTTACACCTCATTTCACAGCTGTTTGAATGTGTTTTCAGGGAACTTATGCTGCCTGTTTCATATTAAGTTTACATTTCATTGTAATTCAAGAGTTCCATATTCATGTCTGGACAATTCCATTTTCTATTATTGTGAATTTTAAGTGAAGTAACCACACTTACAGAGTTTTCTAAGCTCTATTATTTTGTACTCTTAGGGATTTAAGTAGTTCCTTTAGAATCTCTATCGGATTGACCGAAATTAACATTGTAAACAGTTTACTCGTCATTTCGGAGCTGTTCGAAAGTGTTTTCGGTGTATTTATGCTACCCGTTTCATATTAAGGTTCCATGGACTTGTAATTCAAGAGTTCCGTATACATTTTTGGACAACTCCATTGTATATTACTGTGAATTCTATGAGAAATAACCACAGTAACAAAGTTTTCTGAGCTCTAAGAACTTGTATTCTTAAGGATATGAGGTAGTTTCCGTTCAAACTCGATCGGATTGACTCGAATTGTAAAGATTAACAGTATTTTCGCCATTCCACAGCTGTTTGAACCAGTTTTCAGTGTATTGACACTGCCCCTTTCATATAAACTTCGATTTACTTGTAATTCCAGAGTTCCATACACATTCATGGACAATTCCATTCTCTTTGGAGGTAAATTCTCAGATTAGTAAGCACTTCTACAAAGGATTCTGAGCTTTCTTAGCTCGTATTCTCAAGGATTTAAGTAGTTTCCTTAGAAACTCCATCAGATTGACTGAAATTAAAATTGTAAACATTTTACACCTCATTTCACAGCTGTTTGAATGTGTTTTCAGGGAACTTATGCTGCCTGTTTCATATTAAGTTTACATTTACTTGTAATTCAAGAGTTCCATATTCATGTCTGGACAATTCCATTTTCTATTATTGTGAATTTTAAGAGAAGTAACCACACTTACAGAGTTTTCTGAGCTCTATTAGTTTGTATTCTTAGGGATTTAAGTAGTTCCTTTAGAATCTCTATCGGATTGACCGAAATTAACATTGTAAACAGTTTACTCGTCATTTCGCAGCTGTTCGAAAGTGTTTTCAGTGTATTTATGCTACCCGTTTCAAATTAAGGTTCCATGGACTTGTAATTCAAGAGTTCCATATACATTTCTGGACAATTCCATTGTATATTACTGTGAATTCTATGAGAAATAACCACAGTAACAAAGTTTTCTGAGCTCTAAGAACTTGTATTCTTAAGGATATGAGGTAGTTTCCGTTCAAACTCGATCGGATTGACTCGAATTGTAAAGATTAACAGTATTTTCGCCATTCCACAGCTGTTTGAACCAGTTTTCAGTGTATTGACACTGCCCCTTTCATATAAACTTCGATTTACTTGTAATTCCAGAGTTCCATACACATTCATGGAAAATTCCATTCTCTTTGGAGGTAAATTCTAGGATTAGTAAGCGCTTCTACAGAGGATTCTGAGCTTTATGAGCTTGTATTCTCCAGGATTTAAGTAGTTTCTTTAGAAACTCCATCAGATTGACTGAAATTAAAATTGTAAACATTTTACACCTCATTTCACAGCTGTTTGAATGTGTTTTCAGGGAACTTATGCTGCCTGTTTCATATTAAGTTTACATTTCCTTGTAATTCAAGAGTTCCATATTCATGTCTGGACAATTCCATTTTCTATTATTGTGAATTTTAAGTGAAGTAACCACACTTACAGAGTTTTCTAAGCTCTATTATTTTGTACTCTTAGGGATTTAAGTAGTTCCTTTAGAATCTCTATCGGATTGACCGAAATTAACATTGTAAACAGTTTACTCGTCATTTCGGAGCTGTTCGAAAGTGTTTTCGGTGTATTTATGCTACTCGTTTCATATTAAGGTTCCATGGACTTGTAATTCAAGAGTTCCGTATACATTTTTGGACAACTCCATTGTATATTACTGTGAATTCTATGAGAAATAACCACAGTAACAAAGTTTTCTGAGCTCTAAGAACTTGTATTCTTAAGGATATAAGGTAGTTTCCGTTCAAACTCGATCGGATTGACTCGAATTGTAAAGATTAACAGTATTTTCGCCATTCCACAGCTGTTTGAACCAGTTTTCAGTGTATTGACACTGCCCCTTTCATATAAACTTCGATTTACTTGTAATTCCAGAGTTCCATACACATTCATGGACAATTCCATTCTCTTTGGAGGTAAATTCTCAGATTAGTAAGCACTTCTACAAAGGATTCTGAGCTTTCTTAGCTCGTATTCTCAAGGATTTAAGTAGTTTCCTTAGAAACTCCATCAGATTGACTGAAATTAAAATTGTAAACATTTTACACCTCATTTCACAGCTGTTTGAATGTGTTTTCAGGGAACTTATGCTGCCTGTTTCATATTAAGTTTACATTTACTTGTAATTCAAGAGTTCCATATTCATGTCTGGACAATTCCATTTTCTATTATTGTGAATTTTAAGAGAAGTAACCACACTTACAGAGTTTTCTGAGCTCTATTAGTTTGTATTCTTAGGGATTTAAGTAGTTCCTTTAGAATCTCTATCGGATTGACCAAAATTAACATTGTAAACAGTTTACTCGTCATTTCGCAGCTGTTCGAAAGTGTTTTCAGTGTATTTATGCTACCCATTTCATATTAAGGTTCCATGGACTTGTAATTCAAGAGTTCCGTATACATTTCTGGACAACTCCATTGTATATTACTGTGAATTCTATGAGAAGTAACCACAGTTACAAAGTTTTCTGAGCTCTAAGAACTTGTATTATTAAGGATATGAAGTAGTTTCTGTTCAAACTCGACCGGATTGACTCGAACTGTAAAGATTAACAGTATTCTCCTCATTCCACAGCACTTTGAACCTGTTTTCAGTGTATTGACACTGCCCCTTTCATATAAACCTCGATTTACTGGTAATTCCAGAGTTCCATACACATTCATGGACAATTCCATTCTCTTTGGAGGTAAATTCTAGGATTAGTAAGCGCTTCTACAGATGATTCTGAGCTTTATTAGCTAGTATTCTCCAGGATTTATGT
Source organism: Myotis yumanensis (assembly GCF_028538775.1). Lineage (NCBI taxonomy): Eukaryota > Metazoa > Chordata > Mammalia > Chiroptera > Vespertilionidae > Myotis > Myotis yumanensis. The sequence goes on from NW_027223928.1 coordinate 23,495, forward strand.
AGTTTCTTTTGAAACTCCATCAGATTGACTGAAATTAAAATTGTAAACATTTTACACCTCATTTCACAGCTGTTTGAATGTGTTTTCAGGGAACTTATGCTGCCTGTTTCATATTAAGTTTATATTTACTTGTAATTCAAGAGTTCCATATTCATGTCTGGACAATTCCATTTTCTATTATTGTGAATTTTAAGATAAGTAACCACACTTACAGAGTTTTCTGAGCTCTATTAGTTTGTATTCTTAGGGATTTAAGTAGTTCCTTTAGAATCTCTATCGGATTGACCGAAATTAACATTGCAAACAGTTTACTCGTCATTTCGCAGCTGTTCGAAAGTGTTTTCAGTGTATTTATGCTACCCGTTTCATATTAAGGTTCCATGGACTTGTAATTCAAGAGTTCCATATACATTTCTGGACAACTCCATTGTATATTACTGTGAATTCTATGAGAAGTAACCACAGTTACAAAGTCTTCTGAGCTCTAAGAACTTTTATTCTTAAGGATATGAGGTAGTTTGTGATCAAACTCGATTGGATTGACTTGAATTGTAAAGATTAACAGTATTCTCGTCATTCCACAGCTGTTTGAACCAGTTTTCAGTGTATTGACACTGCCCCTTTCATATAAACCTCGATTTACTGGTAATTCCAGAGTTCCATACACATTCATGGACAATTCCATTCTATTTGGAGGTAAATTCTAGGATTAGTAAGCGCTTCTACAGAGGATTCTGAGCTTTATTAGCTTGTATTCTCCAGGATTTAAGTAGTTTCTTTAGAAACTCCATCAGATTGACTGAAATTAAAATTGTAAACATTTTACACCTCATTTCACAGCTGTTTGAATGTGTTTTCAGGGAACTTATGCTGCCTGTTTCATATTAAGTTTACATTTACTTGTAATTCAAGAGTTCCATATTCATGTCTGGACAATTCCATTTTCTATTATTGTGAATTTTAAGAGAAGTCACCACACTTACAGAGTTTTCTGAGCTCTATCAGTTTGTATTCTTAGGGATTTAAGTAGTTCCTTTAGAATCTCTATCGGATTGACCGAAATTAACATTGTAAACAGTTTACTCGTCATTTCGCAGCTGTTCGAAAGTGTTTTCAGTGTATTTATGCTACCCGTTTCAAATTAAGGTTCCATGGACTTGTAATTCAAGAGTTCCATATACATTTCTGGACAATTCCATTGTATATTACTGTGAATTCTATGAGAAGTAACCACAGTTACAAAGTTTTCTGAGCTCTAAGAACTTGTATTCTTAAGGATATGAGGTAGTTTCTGTTCAAACTAGACCGGATTGACTCGAACTGTAAAGATTAACAGTATTCTCCTCATTCCACAGCGGTTTGAACCTGTTTTCAGTGTATTGACACTGCCCCTATCATATAAACCTCGATTTACTTGTAATTCCAGAGTTCCATACACATTCATGGACAATTCCATTCTCTTTGGAGGTAAACTCTAAGATTAGTAAGCACTTCTACAAAGGATTCTGAGCTTTCTTAGCTCGTATTCTCAAGGATTTAAGTAGTTTCTTTAGAAACTCCATCAGATTGCCTGAAATTAAAATTGTAAACATTTTACACCTCATTTCACAGCTGTTTGAATGTGTTTTCAGGGAACTTATGCTGCCTGTTTCATATTAAGTTTACATTTACATGTAATTCAAGAGTTCCATATTCATGTCTGGACAATTCCATTTTCTATTGTGAATTTTAAGAGAAGTAACCACACTGACAGAGTTTTCTAAGCTCTATTATTTTGTACTCTTGGGGATTTAAGTAGTTCCTTTAGAATCTCTATCGGATTGACCGAAGTTAACATTGTAAACAGTTTACTCGTCATTTCGCAGCTGTTCGAAAGTGTTTTCAGTGTATTTATGCTACCGGTTTCATATTAAGGTTCCATGGACTTGTAATTCAAGAGTTCCATATACATTTCTGGACAATTCCATTGTATATTACTGTGAATTCTATGAGAAGTAACCACAGTTACAAAGTTTTCTGAGCTCTAAGAACTTGTATTCTTAAGGATATGAGGTAGTTTCTGTTCAAACTCGATGGGATTGACTCGAATTGTAAAGATTAACAGTATTCTCGTCATTCCACAGCTGTTTGAACCAGTTTTCAGTGTATTGACACTGCCCCTTTCATATAAACCTCGATTTACTTGTAATTCCAGAGTTCCATACACATTCATGGACAATTCCATTCTCTTTGGAGGTAAACTCTAAGATTAGTAAGCACTTCTACAGAGGATTCTGAGCTTTATGAGCTTGTATTCTCAACTATTTAAGTAGTTTCTTTAGAAACTCCATCAGATTGACTGAAATTAAAATTGTAAACATTTTACACCTCATTTCACAGCTGTTTGAATGTGTTTTCAGGGAACTTATGCTGCCTGTTTCATATTAAGTTTACATTTCCTTGTAATTCAAGAGTTCCATATTCATGTCTGGACAATTCCATTTTCTATTATTGTGAATTTTAAGAGAAGTAACCACACTTACAGAGTTTTCTGAGCTCTATTAGTTTGTATTCTTAGGGATTTAAGTAGTTCCTTTAGAATCTCTATCGGATTGACCGAAATTAACATTGTAAACAGTTTACTCGTCATTTCGCAGCTGTTCGAAAGTGTTTTCAGTGTATTTATGCTACCGGTTTCATATTAAGGTTCCATGGACTTGTAATTCAAGAGTTCCATATACATTTCTGGACAATTCCATTGTATATTACTGTGAATTCTATGAGAAGTAACCACAGTTACAAAGTTTTCTGAGCTCTAAGAACTTGTATTCTTAAGGATATGAGGTAGTTTCTGTTCAAACTCGATGGGATTGACTCGAATTGTAAAGATTAACAGTATTCTCGTCATTCCACAGCTGTTTGAACCAGTTTTCAGTGTATTGACACTGCCCCTTTCATATAAACCTCGATTTACTTGTAATTCCAGAGTTCCATACACATTCATGGAAAATTAAATTCTCTTAGGAGGTAAATTCTAGGATTAGTAAGCGCTTCTACCGAGGATTCTGAGCTTTATGAGCTTGTATTCTCCAGGATTTAAGTAGTTTCTTTAGAAACTCCATCAGATTGACTGAAATTAAAATTGTAAACATTTTACATCTCATTTCACAGCTGTTTGAATGTGTTTTCAGGGAACTTATGCTGCCTGTTTCATATTAAGTTTACATTTACTTGTAATTCAAGAGTTCCATATTCATGTCTGGACAATTCCATTTTCTATTATTGTGAATTTTAAGAGAAGTAACCACACTTACAGAGTTTTCTGAGCTCTATTAGTTTGTATTCTTAGGGATTTAAGTAGTTCCTTTAGAATCTCTATCGGATTGACCGAAATTAACATTGTAAACAGTTTACTCGTCATTTCGCAGCTGTTCCAAAGTGTTTTCAGTGTATTTATGCTACCCGTTTCATATTAAGGTTCCATGGACTTGTAATTCAAGAGTTCCATATACATTTCTGGACAATTCCATTGTATATTACTGTGAATTCTATGAGAAGTAACCACAGTTACAAAGTTTTCTGAGCTCTAAGAACTTGTATTCTTAAGGATATGAGGTAGTTTCTGTTCAAACTCGATGGGATTGACTCGAATTGTAAAGATTAACAGTATTCTCGTCATTCCACAGCGGTTTGAACCTGTTTTCAGTGTATTGACACTGCCCCTATCATATAAACCTCGATTTACTTGTAATTCCAGAGTTCCATACACATTCATGGACAATTCCATTCTCTTTGGAGGTAAATTCTAAGATTAGTAAGCACTTCTACAAAGGATTCTGAGCTTTCTTAGCTCGAATTCTCAAGGATTTAAGTAGTTTCTTTAGAAACTCCATCAGATTGCCTGAAATTAAAATTGTAAACATTTTACAACTCATTTCACAGCTGTTTGAATGTGTTTTCAGGGAACTTATGCTGCCTGTTTCATATTAAGTTTACATTTACATGTAATTCAAGAGTTCCATATTCATGTCTGGACAATTCCATTTTCTATTATTGTGAATTTTAAGAGAAGTAACCACACTGACAGAGTTTTCTAAGCTCTATTAATTTTGTACTCTTAGGGATTTAAGTAGTTCCTTTAGATCTCTATAGGATTGACCGAAGGTAACATTGTAACAGTTTCCTCGTCATTTCGCAGCTGTTCGAAAGTGTTTTCAGTGTATTTATGCTACCCGTTTCATATTAAGGTTCCATGGACTTGTAATTCAAGAGTTCCATATACATTTCTGGACAATTCCATTGTATATTACTGTGAATTCTATGAGAAGTAACCACAGTTGCAAAGTTTTCCTGAGCTCTAAGAACTTGTATTCTTAACGATATGAAGTAGTTTTCTGTTCAAACTCAACTGGATTGACTCGAACTGTAAAGATTAACAGTATTCTCCTCATTCCACAGCTGTTTGAACCTGTTTTCAGTGTATTGACACTGCCCCTTAAATATAAACCCGTCGATTTACTTGTAATTCCAGAGTTCCATACACATTCATGGACAATTCCATTCTCTTTGGAGGTAAATTCTCAGATTAGTAAGCACTTCCTACAGAGGATTCTGAGCTTTCTTAGCTCGTATTCTCAAAGATTTAAGTAGTTTCTTTAGAAACTCCATCAGATTGACTGAAATTAAAATTGTAAACATTTTACACCTCATTTCACAGCTGTTTGAATGTGTTTTCAGGGAACTTATGCTGCCTGTTTCATATTAAGTTTACATTTACTTGTAATTCAAGAGTTCCATATTCATGTCTGGACAATTCCCATTTTCTATTATTGTGAATTCTAAGTAAGTAACCACACTTACAGAGTTTTCTGAGCTCTATTAGTTTGTATTCTTAGGGATTTAAGTAGTTCCTTTAGAATCTCTATCGGATTGACCGAAATTAACATTGTAAAACAGTTTACTCGTCATTTCGCAGCTGTTCCAAAGTGTTTTCAGTGTATTTATGCTACCCGTTTCATATTAAGGTTCCATGGACTTGTAATTCAAGAGTTCCATATACATTTCTGGACAATTACATTGTATATTACTGTGAATTCTATGAGAAGTAACCACAGTTACAAAGTTTTCTGAGCTCTAAGAACTTGTATTCTTAAGGATATGAGGTAGTTTCTGTTCAAACCTGATCAGATTGACTCGAATTGTAAAGATTAACAGTATTCTCGTCAATTCCACACCTGTTTGAACCAGTTTTCAGTGTATTGAATCTCCCCCTTTCATATAAACCTCGATTTACTTCGTAATTCCAGAGTTCCATACACATTCATGGAAAATTAAATTCTCTTTGGAGGTAAATTCTAGGATTAGTAATCGCTTCTACAGAGGATTCTGACCTTTATTAAGCTTGTATTCTCCAGGATTTAAGTAGTTTCTTTAGAAACTCCATCAGATTGACTGAAATTAAAATTGTAAACATTTTACACCCTCATTTCACAGCTGTTTGAATGTGTTTTAAGGGAACTTATGCTGCCTGTTTCATATTAAGTTTACATTTACTTGTAATTCAAGAGTTCCATATTCATGTCTGGACAATTCCATTTTCTATTATTGTGAATTTTAAGAGAAGTAACCACACTTACAGAGTTTTCTGAGCTCTATTAGTTTGTATTCTTAGGGATTTAAGTAGTTCCTTTAGAATCTCTATCGGATTGACCGAAATTAACATTGTAAACCAGTTTACTCGTCATTTCGGAGCTGTTCGAAAGTGTTTTTGGTGTATTTATGCTACCCGTTTCATATTAAGGTTCCATGGACTTGTAATTCAAGAGTTCGTATACATTTTTGGACAACTCCATTGTATATTACTGTGAATTCTATGAGAAATAACCACAGTCACAAAGTTTTCTGAGCTCTAAGAACTTGTATTCTTAGGATATGAGGTAGTTTCCGTTCAAACTCGATCGGATTGACTCGAATTGTAAAGATTAACAGTATTTTCGCCATTCCACAGCTGTTTGAACCAGTTTTCAGTGTATTGACACTGCCCCTTTCATATAAACTTAGATTTACTTGTAATTCCAGAGTTCCATACACATTCATGGAAAATTCCATTCTCTTTGGAGGTAAATTCTAGGATTAGTAATCGCTTCTACAGAGGATTCTGAGCTTTATGAGCTTGTATTCTCCAGGATTTAAGTAGTTTCTTTAGAAAGGTCCATCAGATTGACTGAAATTAAAATTGTAAACATTTTACACCTCATTTCACAGCTGTTTGAATGTGTTTTCAGGGAACTTATGCTGCCTGTTTCATATTAAGTTTACATTTACTTGTAATTCAAGAGTTCCATATTCATGTCTGGACAATTCCATTTTCTATTATTGTGAATTTTAAGAGAAGTAACCACACTTACAGAGTTTTCTGAGCTCTATTAGTTTGTATTCTTAGGGATTTAAGTAGTTCCTTTAGAAATCTCTATCGGATTGACCGAAATTAATATTGTAAACAGTTTACTCGTCATTTTCGCAGCTGTTCGAATGTGTTTTCAGTGTATTTTATGCTACCCGTTTCATATTAAGGTTCCATGGACTTGTAATTCAAGAGTTCCATATACATTTCTGGACAACTCCATTGTATCTTACTGTGAATTCTATGAGAAGTAACCACAGTTACAAAGTTTTCTGAGCTCTAAGAACTTGTATTCTTAAGGATATGAGGTAGTTTCTGTTCAAACCTGATCAGATTGACTCGAATTGTAAAGATTAACAGTATTCTCGTCATTCCACACCTGTTTGAACCAGTTTTCAGTGTATTGAAACTCCCCTTTCATATAAACCTCGATTTACTTGTAATTCCAGAGTTCCATACACATTCATGGAAAATTAAATTCTCTTTGGAGGTAAATTCTAGGATTAGTAATCGCTTCTACAGAGATTCTGACCTTTATTAGCTTGTATTCTCCAGGATTTAAGTAGTTTCTTTAGAAACTCCATCAGATTGACTGAAATTAAAATTGTAAACATTTTACACCTCATTTCACAGCTGTTTGAATGTGTTTTCAGGGGAACTTATGCTGCCTGTTTCATATTAAGTTTACATTTACTTGTAATTCAAGAGTTCCATATTCATGTCTGGACAATTCCATTTTCTATTATTGTGAATTTTAAGAGAAGTAACCACAGTTACAGAGTTTTCTGAGCTCTATTAGGTTTGTATTCTTAGGAATTTAAGTAGTTCCTTTAGAATCTCTATCGGATTGACCGAAATTAACATTGTAAACAGTTTACTCGTCATTTCGCAGCTGTTCGAATGTGTTTTCAGTGTATTTATGCTACCCGTTTCATATTAAGGTTCCATGGACTTGTAATTCAAGAGTTCCATATACATTTCTGGACAACTCCATTGTATATTACTGTGAATTCTATGAGAAGTAACCACAGTTGCAAAGTTTTCTGAGCTCTAAGAACTTGTATTCTTAACGATATGAAGTAGTTTCTGTTCAAACTCAACTGGATTGACTCGAACTGTAAAGATTAACAGTATTCTCCTCATTCCACAGCTGTTTGAACCTGTTTTCAGTGTATTGACACTGCCCCTTAAATATAAACCTCGATTTACTTGTAATTCCAGAGTTCCATACACATTCATGGACAATTCCATTCTCTTTGGAGGTAAATTCTCAGATTAGTAAGCACTTCTACAGAGGATTCTGAGCTTTCTTAGGCTCGTATTCTCAAGGATTTAAGTAGTTTCTTTAGAAACTCCATCAGATTGACTGAAATTAAAATTGTAAACATTTTACACCTCATTTCACAAGCTGTTTGAATGTGTTTTCAGGGAACTTATGCTGCCTGTTTCATATTAAGTTTACATTTACTTGTAATTCAAGAGTTCCATATTCATGTCTGGACAATTCCATTTTCTTATTATTGTGAATTCTAAGTAAGTAACCACACTTACAGAGTTTTCTGAGCTCTATTAGTTTGTATTCTTAGGGATTTAAGTAGTTCCTTTAGAATCTCTATCGGAATTGACCGAAATTAACATTGTAAACAGTTTACTCGTCATTCGCAGCTGTTCCAAAGTGTTTTCAGTGTATTTATGCTACCCGTTTCATATTAAGGTTCCATGGACTTGTAATTCAAGAGTTCCATATACATTTTCTGGACAATTACATTGTATAATTACTGTGAATTCTATGAGAAGTAACCACAGTTACAAAGTTTTCTGAGCTCTAAGAACTTGTATTCTTAAGGATATGAGGTAGTTTCTGTTCAAACCTGATCAGATTGACTCGAATTGTAAAGATTAACAGTATTCTCGTCATTCCACACCTGTTTGAACCAGTTTTCAGTGTATTGAAACTCCCCCCTTTCATATAAACCTCGATTTACTTGTAATTCCAGAGTTCCATACACATTCATGGACAATTAAATTCTCTTTGGAGGTAAATTCTAGGATTAGTAATCGCTTCTACAGAGGATTCTGACCTTTATTAGCTTGTATTCTCCAGGATTTAAGTAGTTTCTTTAGAAACTCCATCAGATTGACTGAAATTAAAATTGTAAACATTTTACACCTCATTTCACAGCTGTTTGAATGTGTTTTAAGGGAACTTATGCTGCCTGTTTCATATTAAGTTTACATTTACTTGTAATTCAAGAGTTCCATATTCATGTCTGGACAATTCCATTTTCTATTATTGTGAATTTTAAGAGAAAGTAACCACACTTACAGAGTTTTCTGATCTCTATTAGTTTGTATTCTTAGGGATTTAAGTAGTTCCTTTAGAATCTCTATCGGATTGACCGAAATTAACATTGTAAACAGTTTACTCGTCATTTCGGAGCTGTTCGAAAAGTGTTTTCGGTGTATTTATGCTACCCGTTTCATATTAAGGTTCCATGGACTTGTAATTCAAGAGTTCCGTATACATTTTTGGACAACTCCATTGTATATTACTGTGGAATTCTATGAGAAATAACCCACAGTAACAAAGTTTTTCTGAGCTCTAAGAACTTGTATTCTTAAGGATATGAGGTAGTTTCCGTTCAAACTCGATCGGATTGACTCGAATTGTAAAGATTAACAGTATTTTCGCCATTCCACAGCTGTTTGAACCAGTTTTCAGTGTATTGACACTTGCCCCTTTCATATAAACTTCGATTTACTTGTAATTCCAGAGTTCCATACACATTCATGGAAAATTCCATTCTCTTTGGAGGTAAATTCCTAGGATTAGTAAGCGCTTCTACAGAGGATTCTGAGCTTTATGAGCTTGTATTCTCCAGGATTTAAGTAGTTTCTTTAGAAAGTCCATCAGATTGACTGAAATTAAAATTGTAAACATTTTACACCTCATTTCACAGCTGTTTGAATGTGTTTTCAGGGAACTTATGCTGCCTGTTTCATATTAAGTTTACATTTACTTGTAATTCAAGAGTTCCATATTCATGTCTGGACAATTCCAATTTTCTATTATTGTGAATTTTAAGAGAAGTAACCACACCTTACAGAGTTTTCTGAGCTCTATTAGTTTGTATTCTTAGGGATTTAAGTAGTTCCTTTAGAATCTCTATCGGATTGACCGAAATTAATATTGTAAACAGTTTACTCGTCATTTCGCAGCTGTTCGAATGTGTTTTCAGTGTATTTATGCTACCCGTTTCATATTAAGGTTCCATGGACTTGTAATTCAAGAGTTCCATATACATTTCTGGACAACTCCATTGTATATTACTCTGAATTCTATGAGAAGTAACCACAGTTGCAAAGTTTTCTGAGCTCTAAGAACTTGTATTCTTAACGATATGAAGTAGTTTCTGTTCAAACTCAACTGGATTGACTCGAACTGTAAAGATTAACAGTATTCTCCTCATTCCACAGCTGTTTGAACCTGTTTTCAGTGTATTGACACTGCCCCTTAAATATAAACCTCGATTTACTTGTAATTCCAGAGTTCCATACACATTCATGGACAATTCCATTCTCTTTGGAGGTAAATTCTCAGATTAGTAAGCACTTCTACAGAGGATCTGAGCTTTCTTAGCTCGTATTCTCAAGGATTTAAGTAGTTTCTTTAGAAACACCATCAGATTGACTGAAATTAAAATTGTAAACATTTTACACCTCATTTCACAGCTGTTTGAATGTGTTTTCAGGGAACTTATGCTGCCTGTTTCATATTAAGTTTACATTTACTTGTAATTCAAGAGTTCCATATTCATGTCTGGACAATTCCATTTTCTATTATTGTGAATTCTAAGTAAGTAACCACACTTACAGAGTTTTCTGAGCTCTATTAGTTTGTATTCTTAGGGATTAAAGTAGTTCCTTTAGAATCTCTATCGGATTGACCGAAATTAACATTGTAAAACAGTTTACTCGTCATTTCGCAGCTGTTCCCAAGTGTTTTCAGTGTATTTATGCTACCCGTTTCATATTAAGGTTCCATGGACTTGTAATTCAAGAGTTCCATATACATTTCTGGACAACTCCATTGTATCTTACTGTGAATTCTATGAGAAGTAAACCCACAGTTACAAAGTTTTCTGAGCTCTAAGAACTTGTATTCTTAAGGATATGAGGTAGTTTCTGTTCAAACCTGATCAGATTGACTCGAATTGTAAAGATTAACAGTATTCTCGTCATTCCACACCTGTTTGAACCAGTTTTTCAGTGTATTGAAACTCCCCCTTTCATATAAACCTGGATTTACTTGTAATTCCAGAGTTCCATACACATTCATGGACAATTAAATTCTCTTTGGAGGTAAATTCTAGATTAGTAATCGCTTCTACAGAGATTCTGACCTTTATTAGCTTGTATTCTCCAGGATTTAAGTAGTTTCTTTAGAAACTCCATCAGATTGACTGAAATTAAAATTGTAAACATTTTACACCTCATTTCACAGCTGTTTGAATGTGTTTTCAGGGAACTTATGCTGCCTGTTTCATATTAAGTTTACATTTACTTGTAATTCAAGAGTTCCATATTCATGTCTGGACAATTCCATTTTCTATTATTGTGAATTTTAAGAGAAGTAACCACAGTTACAGAGTTTTCTGAGCTCTATTAGTTTGTATTCTTAGGGATTTAAGTAGTTCCTTTAGAATCTCTATCGGATTGACCGAAATTAACATTGTAAACAGTTTACTCGTCATTTCGCAGCTGTTCGAATGTGTTTTCAGTGTATTTATGCTACCCGTTTCATATTAAGGGTTCCATGGACTTGTAATTCAAGAGTTCCATATACATTTCTGGACAACTCCATTGTATATTACTGTGAATTCTATGAGAAGTAACCACAGTTGCAAAGTTTTCTGAGCTCTAAGAACTTGTATTCTTAACGATATGAAGTAGTTTCTGTTCAAACTCAACTGGATTGACTCGAACTGTAAAGATTAACAGTATTCTCCTCATTCCACAGCTGTTTGAACCTGTTTTCAGTGTATTGACACTGCCCCTTAAATATAAACCTCGATTTACTTGTAATTCCAGAGTTCCATACACATTCATGGACAATTCCATTCTCTTTGGAGGTAAATTCTCAGATTAGTAAGCACTTCTACAGAGGATTCTGAGCTTTCTTAGCTCGTATTCTCAAGGATTTAAGTAGTTTCTTTAGAAACTCCATCACATTGACTGAAATTAAAATTGTAAACATTTTACACCTCATTTCACAGCTGTTTGAATGTGTTTTCAGGGAACTTATGCTGCCTGTTTCATATTAAGTTTACATTTACTTGTAATTCAAGAGTTCCATATTCATGTCTGGACAATTCCATTTTCTATTATTGTGAATTCTAAGTAAGTAACCACACTTACAGAGTTTTCTGAGCTCTATTAGTTTGTATTCTTAGGGATTTAAGTAGTTCCTTTAGAATCTCTATCGGATTGACCGAAATTAACATTGTAAACAGTTTACTCGTCATTTTCGCAGCTGTTCCAAAGTGTTTTCAGTGTATTTATGCTACCCGTTTCATATTAAGGTTCCATGGACTTGTAATTCAAGAGTTCCATATACATTTTTGGACAACTCCATTGTATATTACTGTGAATTCTATGAGAAATAACCACAGTCACAAAGTTTTCTGAGCTCTAAGAACTTGTATTCTTAAGGATGTGAGGTAGTTTCCGTTCAAAACTCGATCGGATTGACTCGAATTGTAAAGATTAACAGTATTTTCGCCATTCCACAGCTGTTTGAACCAGTTTTCAGTGTATTGACACTGCCCCTTTCATATAAACTTAGATTTACTTGTAATTCCAGAGTTCCATACACATTCATGGAAAATTCCATTCTCTTTGGAGGTAAATTCTAGGATTAGTAAGCGCTTCTACAGAGGATTCTGAGCTTTATGAGCTTGTATTCTCCAGGATTTAAGTAGTTTCTTTAGAAAGTCCATCAGATTGACTGAAATTAAAATTGTAAACATTTTACACCTCATTTCACAGCTGTTTGAATGTGTTTTCAGGGAACTTATGCTGCCTGTTTCATATTAAGTTTACATTTACTTGTAATTCAAGAGTTCCATATTCATGTCTGGACAATTCCATTTTCTATTATTGTGAATTTTAAGAGAAGTAACCACACTTACAGAGTTTTCTGAGCTCTATTAGTTTGTATTCTTAGGGATTTAAGTAGTTCCTTTAGAATTCTCTATCGGATTGACCGAAATTAATATTGTAAACAGTTTACTCGTCATTTCGCAGCTGTTCGATTATGTGTTTTCAGTGGTATCGTATGCTACCCGTTTCATATTAAGGTTCCATGGACTTGTAATTCAAGAGTTCCATATACATTTCTGGACAACTCCATTGTATCTTACTGTGAATTCTATGAGAAGTAACCACAGTTACAAAGTTTTCTGAGCTCTAAGAACTTGTATTCTTAAGGATATGAGGTAGTTTCTGTTCAAACCTGATCAGATTGACTCGAATTGTAAAGATTAACAGTATTCTCGTCATTCCACACCTGTTTGAACCAGTTTTCAGTGTATTGAAACTCCCCCTTTCATATAAACCTCGATTTACTTGTAATTCCAGAGTTCCATACACATTCATGGAAAATTAAATTCTCTTTGGAGGTAAATTCTAGGATTAGTAATCGCTTCTACAGAGATTCTGACCTTTATTAGCTTGTATTCTCCAGGATTTAAGTAGTTTCTTTAGAAACTCCATCAGATTGACTGAAATTAAAATTGTAAACATTTTACACCTCATTTCACAGCTGTTTGAATGTGTTTTCAGGGAACTTATGCTGCCTGTTTCATATTAAGTTTACATTTACTTGTAATTCAAGAGTTCCATATTCATGTCTGGACAATTCCATTTTCTATTATTGTGAATTTTAAGAGAAGTAACCACAGTTACAGAGTTTTCTGAGCTCTATTAGTTTGTATTCTTAGGGATTTAAGTAGTTCCTTTAGAATCTCTATCGGATTGACCGAAATTAACATTGTAAACAGTTTACTCGTCATTTCGCAGCTGTTCGAATGTGTTTTCAGTGTATTTATGCTACCCGTTTCATATTAAGGTTCCATGGACTTGTAATTCAAGAGTTCCATATACATTTCTGGACAACTCCATTGTATATTACTGTGAATTCTATGAGAAGTAACCACAGTTGCAAAGTTTTCTGAGCTCCTAAGAACTTGTATTCTTAACGATATGAAGTAGTTTCTGTTCAAACTCAACTGGATTGACTCGAACTGTAAAGATTAACAGTATTCTCCTCATTCCACAGCTGTTTGAACCTGTTTTCAGTGTATTGACAACTGCCCCTTAAATATAAACCTCGATTTACTTGTAATTCCAGAGTTCCATACACATTCATGGACAATTCCATTCTCTTTGGAGGTAAATTCTCAGATTAGTAAGCACTTCTACAGAGGATTCTGAGCTTTATGAGCTTGTATTCTCCAGGATTTAAGTAGTTTCTTTAGAAACTCCATCAGATTGACTGAAATTAAAATTGTAAACATTTTACACCTCATTTCACAGCTGTTTGAATGTGTTTTCAGGGAACTTATGCTGCCTGTTTCATATTAAGTTTACATTTACTTGTAATTCAAGAGTTCCATATTCATGTCTGGACAATTCCATTTTCTATTATTGTGAATTCTAAGTAAGTAACCACACTTACAGAGTTTTCTGAGCTCTATTAGTTTGTATTCTTAGGGATTTAAGTAGTTCCTTTAGAATCTCTATCGGATTGACCGAAATTAACATTGTAAACAGTTTACTCGTCATTTCGCAGCTGTTCCAAAGTGTTTTCAGTGTATTTATGCTACCCGTTTCATATTAAGGTCCATGGACTTGTAATTCAAGAGTTCCATATACATTTCTGGACAATTACATTGTATATTACTGTGAATTCTATGAGAAGTAACCACAGTTACAAAGTTTCTGAGCTCTAAGAACTTGTATAATTAAGGATATGAGGTAGTTTCTGTTCTCCAACTAACCTGATCAGATTGACTCGAATTGTAAAGATTAACAGTATTCTCGTCATTCCACAGCTGTTTGAACCAGTTTTCAGTGTATTGAAACTCCCCCCTTTCATATAAACCTCGATTTACTTGTAATTCCAGAGTTCCATACACATTCATGGAAAATTAAATTCTCTTTGGAGGTAAATTCTAGGATTAGTAATCGCTTCTACAGAGGATTCTGAGCTTTATTAGCTTGTATTCTCCAGGATTTAAGTAGTTTCTTTAGAAACTCCATCAGATTGACTGAAATTAAAATTGTAAACATTTTACACCTCATTTCACAGCTGTTTGAATGTGTTTTCAGGGAACTTAGGCTGCCTGTTTCATATTAAGTTTACATTTACTTGTAATTCAAGAGTTCCATATTCATGTCTGGACAATTCCATTTTCTATTATTGTGAATTCTAAGTAAGTAACCACACTTACAGAGTTTTCTGAGCTCTATTAGTTTGTATTCTTAGGGATTTAAGTAGTTCCTTTAGAATCTCTATCGGATTGACCGAAATTAACATTGTAAACAGTTTACTCGTCATTTCGCAGCTGTTCCAAAGTGTTTTCAGTGTATTTATGCTACCCGTTTCATATTAAGGTTCCATGGACTTGTAATTCAAGAGTTCCATATACATTTCTGGACAATTACATTGTATATTACTGTGAATTCTATGGGAAGTAACCACAGTTACAAAGTTTTCTGAGCTCTAAGAACTTGTATAATTAAGGATATGAGGTAGTTTCTGTTCAAACCTGATCAGATTGACTCGAATTGTAAAGATTAACAGTATTCTCGTCATTCCACAGCTGTTTGAACCAGTTTTCAGTGTATTGAAACTCCCCCTTTCATATAAACCTCGATTTACTTGTAATTCCAGAGTTCCATACACATTCATGGAAAATTAAATTCTCTTTGGAGGTAAATTCTAGGATTAGTAATCGCTTCTACAGAGGATTCTGAGCTTTATTAGCTTGTATTCTCCAGGATTTAAGTAGTTTCTTTAGAAACTCCATCAGATTGACTGAAATTAAAATTGTAAAACATTTTACACCTCATTTCACAGCTGTTTGAATGTGTTTTCAGGGAACTTATGCTGCCTGTTTCATATTAAGTTTACATTTACTTGTAATTCAAGAGTTCCATATTCATGTCTGGACAATTCCATTTTCTATTATTGTGAATTTTAAGAGAAGTAACCACACTTACAGAGTTTTCTGAGCTCTATTAGTTTGTATTCTTAGGGATTTAAGTAGTTCCTTTAGAATCTCTATCGGATTGACCGAAATTAACATTGTAAACAGTTTACTCGTCATTTCGCAGCTGTTCGAAAGTGTTTTCAGTGTATTTATGCTACCCGTTTCATATTAAGGTTCCATG
>NW_027223929.1:0-39260 GCF_028538775.1 Myotis yumanensis
AAATAACTGAAAATAGGTTAATACTGCTGTGAAATAACCAGTATACTGTTTACAGTTGTATTTCCAGTTCCATAAGATGGCTTTTCTAAACTACAGTTGCTATAATCCTTAAGATTTCAAACTTATACAGCTCAGAACACTATGTGAATGTGGATAATACTCATAGAATTCAGAGTAATAGATACTGGAATTGCCCGGGATCAGTTATGGAACAGTTGAATTACAAGAAAATAGAACCTTAATATAAAACGGGCAGCATAAATACATTGAAAACAGGATCAAACAGCTGTGAAATGAATATACTGTTTACATTTTTAATTCGAGTGCAATTAGATGGCTTTTCTAAATAAAAGTAGCTATTTTCTCAAATAATTCAAACGTTCACAGCTCAGAACACTATGTGAAGGAGCTTAGAATTCTTAGAATTCAGATTAATAGATACTGGAATTGCCCGGGATCAGTTAGGGAACCGTTGAATTACAAGAAAATAGAACCTTAATAATATACGGGTAGCTTAGATACACTGAAAAGAGGTTCACAATGCTGCGAAATGACCAATATACTGTTTCCATTTGTAATTGCAGTTCAATAAGATGGCTTTTCTAAACTACTCTAGTTATAATCCTTAAGATTTCAAACTTTCACAGCTCTGAACACTATGTGAATGTGGTTAGTACTCTTAGAATTCACAGTAATAGATACTGGAATTGCCCGGGTTCGGTTATGGAACAATTGAATTACAAGTAAACAGAACCTTCATATAAAACGGCCAGCTTAAATAACTGAAAATAGGTTAATACTGCTGTGAAATGACCAGTATACTGTTTACAGTTGTATTTCCAGTTCCATAAGATGGCTTTTCTAAACTACAGTTGCTATAATCCTTAAGATTTCAAACTTATACAGCTCAGAACACTATGTGAATGTGGATAATACTCATAGAATTCAGAGTAATAGATACTGGAATTGCCCGGGATCAGTTATGGAACAGTTGAATTACAAGAAAATAGAACCTTAATATAAAACGGGCAGCATAAATACATTGGAAACAGGATCAAACAGCTGTGAAATGAATATACTGTTTACATTTTTAATTCGAGTTCAATTAGATGGCTTTTCTAAATAAAAGTAGCTATTTCCTCAAATAATTCAAACGTTCACAGCTCAGAACACTATGTGAAGGAGCTTAGAATTCTTAGAATTCAGATTAATAGATACTGGAATTGCCCGGGATCAGTTAGGGAACCGTTGAATTACAAGAAAATAGAACCTTAATAATATACGGGTAGCTTAGATACACTGAAAAGAGGTTCACAATGCTGCGAAATGACCAATATACTGTTTCCATTTGTAATTGCAGTTCAATAAGATGGCTTTTCTAAACTACTCTAGTTATAATCCTTAAGATTTCAAACTTTCACAGCTCTGAACACTATGTGAATGTGGTTAGTACTCTTAGAATTCACAGTAATAGATACTGGAATTGCCCGAGAGATGTTATGGAACTGTTGAATTACAAGAAAATAGAAACTTAATATAAAACGGGCAGAGTCAATTCACTCAAAAGAGGTTCACACAGCTGTGAAATGAAGTGTATACAGTTTATGTTTTTAATTCCAATGAATTAGATGGCTTTTCTAAAGGAACATAGTTATAATCCTTTAAAATGCAAACTTATGGAGTTCAGAACCCTTGTGAAATTTGGTAAAACTCCAGGACTTGTAAATAATTCACACTGGAATTGCCCGGAAAAGGTTATCATACAGTTGAATTACAAGTAAGTAGAAGCTTAATATCAAACAGGCAGCTTAAAAACACTGAAAAGAGGTTCACACAGCTGTGAAAAGACGCCTACACTGTTTCCATTCTTAATTCCGGTTCAATAAGACGGCTTTTCTAAACGAATGTACCTATATTCCCTGGGAATCCAACCTTATACAGCTTAGAACACTATGTGAATGTGGTTTGTACTCTTAAAATTCACAGTATTAGACACTGGAATTACCCGGAAATGGTTATGGAACAGTTGAATTACAAGTAAATTGAACCTTAATATAAAACTGACATCGTAAATACACTGAAAAGAGGTTCACACAGCTGTGAAATGACGACTATACTCTTTACATTTTTAATTCAGGTTCAATAAGATGGCTTTTCTAAACTACCCTAGTTATAATCCTTAAGAATTCACACTTTTACAGCTCAGAACACTATGTGAATGTGGTTAATCGTCTTAGAATTCACAGTAATCGATACTGGAAATCCCGGGGAACGGTTAAGGAACAGATGAATTACAAGTAAATAGAACCTTAATATAAAACGGGTAGCTTAAATACACTGAAAGGAGGGTCACACAGCTGTGAAATGACGAGTATACTCTTTATATTTTAAATTCCGATTCAATAAGATGGCTTTTCTAAATGAAGGTAGCTATATTCTGTCAGAATTCAAACTGATAGAGCTGAGAACACTATGTGAATGAGGTTAGAACTTTAGAATTCGCAGTAGTAGATACTGGAATTGCCCGAGATCGGTTATGGAACGGTTGAATTAGAAGAAAATAGAAACTTCATATAAAACGGGCAGCGTAAATACACTGAAAAGAGGTTCACACAGATGTGAAATGACCAGTATACTGTTTACATTTTTTAATCGAGTTCAATAAGATGGCTTTTCTAAACTACAGTAGTTGTGATCCTTAAGAATTCAAACTTATACAGCTCTGAACACTATGTGAATGTGGTGAGTACTCTTAGAATTCACAGTAATAGATACTGGAATTGCCCGGGTTCGGTTATGGAACAATTGAATTACAAGTAAACAGAACCTTCATATAAAACGGCCAGCTTAAATAACTGAAAATAGGTTAATACTGCTGTGAAATAACCAGTATACTGTTTACAGTTGTATTTCCAGTTCCATAAGATGGCTTTTCTAAACTACAGTTGCTATAATCCTTAAGATTTCAAACTTATACAGCTCAGAACACTATGTGAATGTGGATAATACTCATAGAATTCAGAGTAATAGATACTGCAATTGCCCGGGATCAGTTATGGAACAGTTGAATTACAAGAAAATAGAACCTTAATATAAAACGGGCAGCATAAATACATTGGAAACAGGATCAAACAGCTGTGAAATGAATATACTGTTTACATTTTTAATTCGAGTTCAATTAGATGGCTTTTCTAAATAAAAGTAGCTATTTCCTCAAATAATTCAAACGTTCACAGCTCAGAACACTATGTGAAGGAGCTTAGAATTCTTAGAATTCAGATTAATAGATACTGGAATTGCCCGGGAACAGTTAGGGAACCGTTGAATTACAAGAAAATAGAACCTTAATAATATACGGGTAGCTTAGATACACTGAAAAGAGGTTCACAATGCTGCGAAATGACCAATATACTGTTTCCATTTGTAATTGCAGTTCAATAAGATGGCTTTTCTAAACTACTCTAGTTATAATCCTTAAGATTTCAAACTTTCACAGCTCTGAACACTATGTGAATGTGGTTAGTACTCTTAGAATTCACAGTAATAGATACTGGAATTGCCCGGGTTCGGTTATGGAACAATTGAATTACAAGTAAACAGAACCTTCATATAAAACGGCCAGCTTAAATAACTGAAAATAGGTTAATACTGCTGTGAAATGACCAGTATACTGTTTACAGTTGTATTTCCAGTTCCATAAGATGGCTTTTCTAAACTACAGTTGCTATAATCCTTAAGATTTCAAACTTATACAGCTCAGAACACTATGTGAATGTGGATAATACTCATAGAATTCAGAGTAATAGATACTGGAATTGCCCGGGATCAGTTATGGAACAGTTGAATTACAAGAAAATAGAACCTTAATATAAAACGGGCAGCATAAATACATTGGAAACAGGATCAAACAGCTGTGAAATGAATATACTGTTTACATTTTTAATTCGAGTTCAATTAGATGGCTTTTCTAAATAAAAGTAGCTATTTCCTCAAATAATTCAAACGTTCACAGCTCAGAACACTATGTGAAGGAGCTTAGAATTCTTAGAATTCAGATTAATAGATACTGGAATTGCCCGGGATCAGTTAGGGAACCGTTGAATTACAAGAAAATAGAACCTTAATAATATACGGGTAGCTTAGATACACTGAAAAGAGGTTCACAATGCTGCGAAATGACCAATATACTGTTTCCATTTGTAATTGCAGTTCAATAAGATGGCTTTTCTAAACTACTCTAGTTATAATCCTTAAGATTTCAAACTTTCACAGCTCTGAACACTATGTGAATGTGGTTAGTACTCTTAGAATTCACAGTAATAGATACTGGAATTGCCCAAGAGATGTTATGGAACTGTTGAATTACAAGAAAATAGAAACTTAATATAAAACGGGCAGAGTCAATTCACTCAAAAGAGGTTCACACAGCTGTGAAATGACGAGTATACTGTTTATGTTTTTAATTCCAATGAATTAGATGGCTTTTCTAAAGGAACATAGTTATAATCCTTTAAAATGCAAACTTATGGAGTTCAGAACCCTTGTGAAATTTGGTAAAACTCCAGGACTTGTAAATAATTCACACTGGAATTGCCCGGAAAAGGTTATCATACAGTTGAATTACAAGTAAGTAGAAGCTTAATATCAAACAGGCAGCTTAAAAACACTGAAAAGAGGTTCACACAGCTGTGAAAAGACGCCTACACTGTTTCCATTCTTAATTCCGGTTCAATAAGACGGCTTTTCTAAACGAATGTACCTATATTCCCTGGGAATCCAACCTTATACAGCTTAGAACACTATGTGAATGTGGTTTGTACTCTTAAAATTCACAGTATTAGACACTGGAATTACCCGGAAATGGTTATGGAACAGTTGAATTACAAGTAAATTGAACCTTAATATAAAACTGACATCGTAAATACACTGAAAAGAGGTTCACACAGCTGTGAAATGACGACTATACTCTTTACATTTTTAATTCAGGTTCAATAAGATGGCTTTTCTAAACTACCCTAGTTATAATCCTTAAGAATTCACACTTTTACAGCTCAGAACACTATGTGAATGTGGTTAATCGTCTTAGAATTCACAGTAATCGATACTGGAAATCCCGGGGAACGGTTAAGGAACAGATGAATTACAAGTAAATAGAACCTTAATATAAAACGGGTAGCTTAAATACACTGAAAGGAGGGTCACACAGCTGTGAAATGACGAGTATACTCTTTATATTTTAAATTCCGATTCAATAAGATGGCTTTTCTAAATGAAGGTAGCTATATTCTGTCAGAATTCAAACTGATAGAGCTGAGAACACTATGTGAATGAGGTTAGAACTTTAGAATTCGCAGTAGTAGATACTGGAATTGCCCGAGATCGGTTATGGAACGGTTGAATTAGAAGAAAATAGAAACTTCATATAAAACGGGCAGCGTAAATACACTGAAAAGAGGTTCACACAGATGTGAAATGACCAGTATACTGTTTACATTTTTTAATCGAGTTCAATAAGATGGCTTTTCTAAACTACAGTAGTTATGATCCTTAAGAATTCAAACTTATACAGCTCTGAACACTATGTGAATGTGGTGAGTACTCTTAGAATTCACAGTAATAGATACTGGAATTGCCCGGGTTCGGTTATGGAACAATTGAATTACAAGTAAACAGAACCTTCATATAAAACGGCCAGCTTAAATAACTGAAAATAGGTTAATACTGCTGTGAAATAACCAGTATACTGTTTACAGTTGTATTTCCAGTTCCATAAGATGGCTTTTCTAAACTACAGTTGCTATAATCCTTAAGATTTCAAACTTATACAGCTCAGAACACTATGTGAATGTGGATAATACTCATAGAATTCAGAGTAATAGATACTGGAATTGCCCGGGATCAGTTATGGAACAGTTGAATTACAAGAAAATAGAACCTTAATATAAAACGGGCAGCATAAATACATTGAAAACAGGATCAAACAGCTGTGAAATGAATATACTGTTTACATTTTTAATTCGAGTGCAATTAGATGGCTTTTCTAAATAAAAGTAGCTATTTTCTCAAATAATTCAAACTTTCACAGCTCAGAACACTATGTGAAGGAGCTTAGAATTCTTAGAATTCAGATTAATAGATACTGGAATTGCCCGGGATCAGTTAGGGAACCGTTGAATTACAAGAAAATAGAACCTTAATAATATACGGGTAGCTTAGATACACTGAAAAGAGGTTCACAATGCTGCGAAATGACCAATATACTGTTTCCATTTGTAATTGCAGTTCAATAAGATGGCTTTTCTAAACTACTCTAGTTATAATCCTTAAGATTTCAAACTTTCACAGCTCTGAACACTATGTGAATGTGGTTAGTACTCTTAGAATTCACAGTAATAGATACTGGAATTGCCCAAGAGATGTTATGGAACTGTTGAATTACAAGAAAATAGAAACTTAATATAAAACGGGCAGAGTCAATTCACTCAAAAGAGGTTCACACAGCTGTGAAATGACGAGTATACTGTTTATGTTTTTAATTCCAATGAATTAGATGGCTTTTCTAAAGGAACATAGTTATAATCCTTTAAAATGCAAACTTATGGAGTTCAGAACCCTTGTGAAATTTGGTAAAACTCCAGGACTTGTAAATAATTCACACTGGAATTGCCCGGAAAAGGTTATCATACAGTTGAATTACAAGTAAGTAGAAGCTTAATATCAAACAGGCAGCTTAAAAACACTGAAAAGAGGTTCACACAGCTGTGAAAAGACGCCTACACTGTTTCCATTCTTAATTCCGGTTCAATAAGACGGCTTTTCTAAACGAATGTACCTATATTCCCTGGGAATCCAACCTTATACAGCTTAGAACACTATGTGAATGTGGTTTGTACTCTTAAAATTCACAGTATTAGACACTGGAATTACCCGGAAATGGTTATGGAACAGTTGAATTACAAGTAAATTGAACCTTAATATAAAACTGACATCGTAAATACACTGAAAAGAGGTTCACACAGCTGTGAAATGACGACTATACTCTTTACATTTTTAATTCAGGTTCAATAAGATGGCTTTTCTAAACTACCCTAGTTATAATCCTTAAGAATTCACACTTTTACAGCTCAGAACACTATGTGAATGTGGTTAATCGTCTTAGAATTCACAGTAATCGATACTGGAAATCCCGGGGAACGGTTAAGGAACAGATGAATTACAAGTAAATAGAACCTTAATATAAAACGGGTAGCTTAAATACACTGAAAGGAGGGTCACACAGCTGTGAAATGACGAGTATACTCTTTATATTTTAAATTCCGATTCAATAAGATGGCTTTTCTAAATGAAGGTAGCTATATTCTGTCAGAATTCAAACTGATAGAGCTGAGAACACTATGTGAATGAGGTTAGAACTTTAGAATTCGCAGTAGTAGATACTGGAATTGCCCGAGATCGGTTATGGAACGGTTGAATTAGAAGAAAATAGAAACTTCATATAAAACGGGCAGCGTAAATACACTGAAAAGAGGTTCACACAGATGTGAAATGACCAGTATACTGTTTACATTTTTTAATCGAGTTCAATAAGATGGCTTTTCTAAACTACAGTAGTTATGATCCTTAAGAATTCAAACTTATACAGCTCTGAACACTATGTGAATGTGGTGAGTACTCTTAGAATTCACAGTAATAGATACTGGAATTGCCCGGGTTCGGTTATGGAACAATTGAATTACAAGTAAACAGAACCTTCATATAAAACGGCCAGCTTAAATAACTGAAAATAGGTTAATACTGCTGTGAAATAACCAGTATACTGTTTACAGTTGTATTTCCAGTTCCATAAGATGGCTTTTCTAAACTACAGTTGCTATAATCCTTAAGATTTCAAACTTATACAGCTCAGAACACTATGTGAATGTGGATAATACTCATAGAATTCAGAGTAATAGATACTGGAATTGCCCGGGATCAGTTATGGAACAGTTGAATTACAAGAAAATAGAACCTTAATATAAAACGGGCAGCATAAATACATTGAAAACAGGATCAAACAGCTGTGAAATGAATATACTGTTTACATTTTTAATTCGAGTGCAATTAGATGGCTTTTGTAAATAAAAGTAGCTATTTTCTCAAATAATTCAAACTTTCACAGCTCAGAACACTATGTGAAGGAGCTTAGAATTCTTAGAATTCAGATTAATAGATACTGGAATTGCCCGGGATCAGTTAGGGAACCGTTGAATTACAAGAAAATAGAACCTTAATAATATACGGGTAGCTTAGATACACTGAAAAGAGGTTCACAATGCTGCGAAATGACCAATATACTGTTTCCATTTGTAATTGCAGTTCAATAAGATGGCTTTTCTAAACTACTCTAGTTATAATCCTTAAGATTTCAAACTTTCACAGCTCTGAACACTATGTGAATGTGGTTAGTACTCTTAGAATTCACAGTAATAGATACTGGAATTGCCCGGGTTCGGTTATGGAACAATTGAATTACAAGTAAACAGAACCTTCATATAAAACGGCCAGCTTAAATAACTGAAAATAGGTTAATACTGCTGTGAAATAACCAGTATACTGTTTACAGTTGTATTTCCAGTTCCATAAGATGGCTTTTCTAAACTACAGTTGCTATAATCCTTAAGATTTCAAACTTATACAGCTCAGAACACTATGTGAATGTGGATAATACTCATAGAATTCAGAGTAATAGATACTGGAATTGCCCGGGATCAGTTATGGAACAGTTGAATTACAAGAAAATAGAACCTTAATATAAAACGGGCAGCATAAATACATTGAAAACAGGATCAAACAGCTGTGAAATGAATATACTGTTTACATTTTTAATTTGAGTTCAATTAGATGGCTTTTCTAAATAAAAGTAGCTATTTTCTCAAATAATTCAAATTTTCACAGCTCAGAACACTATGTGAAGGAGCTTAGAATTCTTAGAATTCAGATTAATAGATACTGGAATTGCCCGGGATCAGTTAGGGAACCGCTGAATTACAAGAAAGTAGAACCTTAATAATATACGGGTAGCTTAGATACACTGAAAAGAGGTTCACAATGCTGCGAAATGACCAATATACTGTTTCCATTTGTAATTGCAGTTCAATAAGATGGCTTTTCTAAACTACTCTAGTTATAATCCTTAAGATTTCAAACTTTCACAGCTCTGAACACTATGTGAATGTGGTTAGTACTCTTAGAATTCACAGTAATAGATACTGGAATTGCCCGAGAGACGTTATGGAACTGTTGAATTACAAGAAAATAGAAACTTAATATAAAACGGGCAGAGTAAATTCACTCAAAAGAGGTTCACACAGCTGTGAAATGACGAGTATACTGTTTATGTTTTTAATTCCAATGAATTAGATGGCTTTTCTAAAGGAACATAGTTATAATCCTTTAAAATGCAAACTTATGGAGTTCAGAACCCTATGTGAATTTTGGTAAAACTCCAGGACTTGTAAATAATTCACACTGGAATTGCCCGGAAAAGGTTATCATACAGTTGAATTACAAGTAAGTAGAAGCTTAATAATAAAACAGGCAGCTTAAACACACTGAAAAGAGGTTCACACAGCTGTGAAAAGACGCCTACACTGTTTCCATTCTTAATTCCGGTTCAATAAGACGGCTTTTCTAAACGAATGTACCTATATTCCCTGGGAATCCAACCTTATACAGCTTAGAACACTATGTGAATGTGCTTTGTACTCTTAAAATTCACAGTATTAGACACTGGAATTACCCGGAAATGGTTATGGAACAGTTGAATTACAAGTAAATTGAACCTTAATATAAAACTGACATCGTAAATACACTGAAAAGAGGTTCACACAGCTGTGAAATGACGACTATACTCTTTACATTTTTAATTCAGGTTCAATAAGATGGCTTTTCTAAACTACTCTAGTTATAATCCTTAAGAATTCACACTTTTACAGCTCAGAACACTATGTGAATGTGGTTAATCGTCTTAGAATTCACAGTAATCGATACTGGAAATCCCGGGGAACGGTTAAGGAACAGATGAATTACAAGTAAATAGAGCCTTAATATAAAACGGGTAGCTTAAATACACTGAAAGGAGGGTCACACAGCTGTGAAATGACGAGTATACTCTTTATATTTTAAATTCCGATTCAATAAGATGGCTTTTCTAAATGAAGGTAGCTATATTCTGTCAGAATTCAAACTGATAGAGCTGAGAACACTATGTGAATGAGGTTAGAACTTTAGAATTCGCAGTAGTAGATACTGGAATTGCCCGAGATCGGTTATGAAACGGTTGAATTAGAAGAAAATGGAAACTTCATAAAAAACGGGCAGCGTAAATACACTGAAAAGAGGTTCACACAGATGTGAAATGACCAGTATACTGTTTACATTTTTTAATCGAGTTCAATAAGATGGCTTTTCTAAACTACAGTAGTTGTGATCCTTAAGAATTCAAACTTATACAGCTCTGAACACTATGTGAATGTGGTGAGTACTCTTAGAATTCACAGTAATAGATACTGGAATTGCCCGGGTTCGGTTATGGAACAATTGAATTACAAGTAAACAGAACCTTCATATAAAACGGCCAGCTTAAATAACTGAAAATAGGTTAATACTGCTGTGAAATAACCAGTATACTGTTTACAGTTGTATTTCCAGTTCCATAAGATGGCTTTTCTAAACTACAGTTGCTATAATCCTTAAGATTTCAAACTTATACAGCTCAGAACACTATGTGAATGTGGATAATACTCATAGAATTCAGAGTAATAGATACTGGAATTGCCCGGGATCAGTTATGGAACAGTTGAATTACAAGAAAATAGAACCTTAATATAAAACGGGCAGCATAAATACATTGAAAACAGGATCAAACAGCTGTGAAATGAATATACTGTTTACATTTTTAATTCGAGTTCAATTAGATGGCTTTTCTAAATAAAAGTAGCTATTTTCTCAAATAATTCAAACTTTCACAGCTCAGAACACTATGTGAAGGAGCTTAGAATTCTTAGAATTCAGATTAATAGATACTGGAATTGCCCGGGATCAGTTAGGGAACCGCTGAATTACAAGAAAGTAGAACCTTAATAATATACGGGTAGCTTAGATACACTGAAAAGAGGTTCACAATGCTGCGAAATGACCAATATACTGTTTCCATTTGTAATTGCAGTTCAATAAGATGGCTTTTCTAAACTACTCTAGTTATAATCCTTAAGATTTCAAACTTTCACAGCTCTGAACACTATGTGAATGTGGTTAGTACTCTTAGAATTCACAGTAATAGATACTGTAATTGCCCGAGAGACGTTATGGAACTGTTGAATTACAAGAAAATAGAAACTTAATATAAAACGGGCAGAGTAAATTCACTCAAAAGAGGTTCACACAGCTGTGAAATGACGAGTATACTGTTTATGTTTTTAATTCCAATGAATTAGATGGCTTTTCTAAAGGAACATAGTTATAATCCTTTAAAATGCAAACTTATGGAGTTCAGAACCCTATGTGAATTTTGGTAAAACTCCAGGACTTGTAAATAATTCACACTGGAATTGCCCGGAAAAGGTTATCATACAGTTGAATTACAAGTAAGTAGAAGCTTAATAATAAAACAGGCAGCTTAAACACACTGAAAAGAGGTTCACACAGCTGTGAAAAGACGCCTACACTGTTTCCATTCTTAATTCCGGTTCAATAAGACGGCTTTTCTAAACGAATGTACCTATATTCCCTGGGAATCCAACCTTATACAGCTTAGAACACTATGTGAATGTGCTTTGTACTCTTAAAATTCACAGTATTAGACACTGGAATTACCCGGAAATGGTTATGGAACAGTTGAATTACAAGTAAATTGAACCTTAATATAAAACTGACATCGTAAATACACTGAAAAGAGGTTCACACAGCTGTGAAATGACGACTATACTCTTTACATTTTTAATTCAGGTTCAATAAGATGGCTTTTCTAAACTACTCTAGTTATAATCCTTAAGAATTCACACTTTTACAGCTCAGAACACTATGTGAATGTGGTTAATCGTCTTAGAATTCACAGTAATCGATACTGGAAATCCCGGGGAACGGTTAAGGAACAGATGAATTACAAGTAAATAGAGCCTTAATATAAAACGGGTAGCTTAAATACACTGAAAGGAGGGTCACACAGCTGTGAAATGACGAGTATACTCTTTATATTTTAAATTCCGATTCAATAAGATGGCTTTTCTAAATGAAGGTAGCTATATTCTGTCAGAATTCAAACTGATAGAGCTGAGAACACTATGTGAATGAGGTTAGAACTTTAGAATTCGCAGTAGTAGATACTGGAATTGCCCGAGATCGGTTATGGAACGGTTGAATTAGAAGAAAATGGAAACTTCATAAAAAACGGGCAGCGTAAATACACTGAAAAGAGGTTCACACAGATGTGAAATGACCAGTATACTGTTTACATTTTTTAATCGAGTTCAATAAGATGGCTTTTCTAAACTACAGTAGTTGTGATCCTTAAGAATTCAAACTTATACAGCTCTGAACACTATGTGAATGTGGTGAGTACTCTTAGAATTCACAGTAATAGATACTGGAATTGCCCGGGTTCGGTTATGGAACAATTGAATTACAAGTAAACAGAACCTTCATATAAAACGGCCAGCTTAAATAACTGAAAATAGGTTAATACTGCTGTGAAATAACCAGTATACTGTTTACAGTTGTATTTCCAGTTCCATAAGATGGCTTTTCTAAACTACAGTTGCTATAATCCTTAAGATTTCAAACTTATACAGCTCAGAACACTATGTGAATGTGGATAATACTCATAGAATTCAGAGTAATAGATACTGGAATTGCCCGGGATCAGTTATGGAACAGTTGAATTACAAGAAAATAGAACCTTAATATAAAACGGGCAGCATAAATACATTGAAAACAGGATCAAACAGCTGTGAAATGAATATACTGTTTACATTTTTAATTCGAGTTCAATTAGATGGCTTTTCTAAATAAAAGTAGCTATTTTCTCAAATAATTCAAACTTTCACAGCTCAGAACACTATGTGAAGGAGCTTAGAATTCTTAGAATTCAGATTAATAGATACTGGAATTGCCCGGGATCAGTTAGGGAACCGCTGAATTACAAGAAAGTAGAACCTTAATAATATACGGGTAGCTTAGATACACTGAAAAGAGGTTCACAATGCTGCGAAATGACCAATATACTGTTTCCATTTGTAATTGCAGTTCAATAAGATGGCTTTTCTAAACTACTCTAGTTATAATCCTTAAGATTTCAAACTTTCACAGCTCTGAACACTATGTGAATGTGGTTAGTACTCTTAGAATTCACAGTAATAGATACTGGAATTGCCCGAGAGACGTTATGGAACTGTTGAATTACAAGAAAATAGAAACTTAATATAAAACGGGCAGAGTAAATTCACTCAAAAGAGGTTCACACAGCTGTGAAATGACGAGTATACTGTTTATGTTTTTAATTCCAATGAATTAGATGGCTTTTCTAAAGGAACATAGTTATAATCCTTTAAAATGCAAACTTATGGAGTTCAGAACCCTATGTGAATTTTGGTAAAACTCCAGGACTTGTAAATAATTCACACTGGAATTGCCCGGAAAAGGTTATCATACAGTTGAATTACAAGTAAGTAGAAGCTTAATAATAAAACAGGCAGCTTAAACACACTGAAAAGAGGTTCACACAGCTGTGAAAAGACGCCTACACTGTTTCCATTCTTAATTCCGGTTCAATAAGACGGCTTTTCTAAACGAATGTACCTATATTCCCTGGGAATCCAACCTTATACAGCTTAGAACACTATGTGAATGTGCTTTGTACTCTTAAAATTCACAGTATTAGACACTGGAATTACCCGGAAATGGTTATGGAACAGTTGAATTACAAGTAAATTGAACCTTAATATAAAACTGACATCGTAAATACACTGAAAAGAGGTTCACACAGCTGTGAAATGACGACTATACTCTTTACATTTTTAATTCAGGTTCAATAAGATGGCTTTTCTAAACTACTCTAGTTATAATCCTTAAGAATTCACACTTTTACAGCTCAGAACACTATGTGAATGTGGTTAATCGTCTTAGAATTCACAGTAATCGATACTGGAAATCCCGGGGAACGGTTAAGGAACAGATGAATTACAAGTAAATAGAGCCTTAATATAAAACGGGTAGCTTAAATACACTGAAAGGAGGGTCACACAGCTGTGAAATGACGAGTATACTCTTTATATTTTAAATTCCGATTCAATAAGATGGCTTTTCTAAATGAAGGTAGCTATATTCTGTCAGAATTCAAACTGATAGAGCTGAGAACACTATGTGAATGAGGTTAGAACTTTAGAATTCGCAGTAGTAGATACTGGAATTGCCCGAGATCGGTTATGGAACGGTTGAATTAGAAGAAAATGGAAACTTCATAAAAAACGGGCAGCGTAAATACACTGAAAAGAGGTTCACACAGATGTGAAATGACCAGTATACTGTTTACATTTTTTAATCGAGTTCAATAAGATGGCTTTTCTAAACTACAGTAGTTGTGATCCTTAAGAATTCAAACTTATACAGCTCTGAACACTATGTGAATGTGGTGAGTACTCTTAGAATTCACAGTAATAGATACTGGAATTGCCCGGGTTCGGTTATGGAACAATTGAATTACAAGTAAACAGAACCTTCATATAAAACGGCCAGCTTAAATAACTGAAAATAGGTTAATACTGCTGTGAAATAACCAGTATACTGTTTACAGTTGTATTTCCAGTTCCATAAGATGGCTTTTCTAAACTACAGTTGCTATAATCCTTAAGATTTCAAACTTATACAGCTCAGAACACTATGTGAATGTGGATAATACTCATAGAATTCAGAGTAATAGATACTGGAATTGCCCGGGATCAGTTATGGAACAGTTGAATTACAAGAAAATAGAACCTTAATATAAAACGGGCAGCATAAATACATTGAAAACAGGATCAAACAGCTGTGAAATGAATATACTGTTTACATTTTTAATTCGAGTTCAATTAGATGGCTTTTCTAAATAAAAGTAGCTATTTTCTCAAATAATTCAAACTTTCACAGCTCAGAACACTATGTGAAGGAGCTTAGAATTCTTAGAATTCAGATTAATAGATACTGGAATTGCCCGGGATCAGTTAGGGAACCGCTGAATTACAAGAAAGTAGAACCTTAATAATATACGGGTAGCTTAGATACACTGAAAAGAGGTTCACAATGCTGCGAAATGACCAATATACTGTTTCCATTTGTAATTGCAGTTCAATAAGATGGCTTTTCTAAACTACTCTAGTTATAATCCTTAAGATTTCAAACTTTCACAGCTCTGAACACTATGTGAATGTGGTTAGTACTCTTAGAATTCACAGTAATAGATACTGGAATTGCCCGAGAGACGTTATGGAACTGTTGAATTACAAGAAAATAGAAACTTAATATAAAACGGGCAGAGTAAATTCACTCAAAAGAGGTTCACACAGCTGTGAAATGACGAGTATACTGTTTATGTTTTTAATTCCAATGAATTAGATGGCTTTTCTAAAGGAACATAGTTATAATCCTTTAAAATGCAAACTTATGGAGTTCAGAACCCTATGTGAATTTTGGTAAAACTCCAGGACTTGTAAATAATTCACACTGGAATTGCCCGGAAAAGGTTATCATACAGTTGAATTACAAGTAAGTAGAAGCTTAATAATAAAACAGGCAGCTTAAACACACTGAAAAGAGGTTCACACAGCTGTGAAAAGACGCCTACACTGTTTCCATTCTTAATTCCGGTTCAATAAGACGGCTTTTCTAAACGAATGTACCTATATTCCCTGGGAATCCAACCTTATACAGCTTAGAACACTATGTGAATGTGCTTTGTACTCTTAAAATTCACAGTATTAGACACTGGAATTACCCGGAAATGGTTATGGAACAGTTGAATTACAAGTAAATTGAACCTTAATATAAAACTGACATCGTAAATACACTGAAAAGAGGTTCACACAGCTGTGAAATGACGACTATACTCTTTACATTTTTAATTCAGGTTCAATAAGATGGCTTTTCTAAACTACTCTAGTTATAATCCTTAAGAATTCACACTTTTACAGCTCAGAACACTATGTGAATGTGGTTAATCGTCTTAGAATTCACAGTAATCGATACTGGAAATCCCGGGGAACGGTTAAGGAACAGATGAATTACAAGTAAATAGAGCCTTAATATAAAACGGGTAGCTTAAATACACTGAAAGGAGGGTCACACAGCTGTGAAATGACGAGTATACTCTTTATATTTTAAATTCCGATTCAATAAGATGGCTTTTCTAAATGAAGGTAGCTATATTCTGTCAGAATTCAAACTGATAGAGCTGAGAACACTATGTGAATGAGGTTAGAACTTTAGAATTCGCAGTAGTAGATACTGGAATTGCCCGAGATCGGTTATGGAACGGTTGAATTAGAAGAAAATGGAAACTTCATAAAAAACGGGCAGCGTAAATACACTGAAAAGAGGTTCACACAGATGTGAAATGACCAGTATACTGTTTACATTTTTTAATCGAGTTCAATAAGATGGCTTTTCTAAACTACAGTAGTTGTGATCCTTAAGAATTCAAACTTATACAGCTCTGAACACTATGTGAATGTGGTGAGTACTCTTAGAATTCACAGTAATAGATACTGGAATTGCCCGGGTTCGGTTATGGAACAATTGAATTACAAGTAAACAGAACCTTCATATAAAACGGCCAGCTTAAATAACTGAAAATAGGTTAATACTGCTGTGAAATAACCAGTATACTGTTTACAGTTGTATTTCCAGTTCCATAAGATGGCTTTTCTAAACTACAGTTGCTATAATCCTTAAGATTTCAAACTTATACAGCTCAGAACACTATGTGAATGTGGATAATACTCATAGAATTCAGAGTAATAGATACTGGAATTGCCCGGGATCAGTTATGGAACAGTTGAATTACAAGAAAATAGAACCTTAATATAAAACGGGCAGCATAAATACATTGAAAACAGGATCAAACAGCTGTGAAATGAATATACTGTTTACATTTTTAATTCGAGTTCAATTAGATGGCTTTTCTAAATAAAAGTAGCTATTTTCTCAAATAATTCAAACTTTCACAGCTCAGAACACTATGTGAAGGAGCTTAGAATTCTTAGAATTCAGATTAATAGATACTGGAATTGCCCGGGATCAGTTAGGGAACCGCTGAATTACAAGAAAGTAGAACCTTAATAATATACGGGTAGCTTAGATACACTGAAAAGAGGTTCACAATGCTGCGAAATGACCAATATACTGTTTCCATTTGTAATTGCAGTTCAATAAGATGGCTTTTCTAAACTACTCTAGTTATAATCCTTAAGATTTCAAACTTTCACAGCTCTGAACACTATGTGAATGTGGTTAGTACTCTTAGAATTCACAGTAATAGATACTGGAATTGCCCGAGAGACGTTATGGAACTGTTGAATTACAAGAAAATAGAAACTTAATATAAAACGGGCAGAGTAAATTCACTCAAAAGAGGTTCACACAGCTGTGAAATGACGAGTATACTGTTTATGTTTTTAATTCCAATGAATTAGATGGCTTTTCTAAAGGAACATAGTTATAATCCTTTAAAATGCAAACTTATGGAGTTCAGAACCCTATGTGAATTTTGGTAAAACTCCAGGACTTGTAAATAATTCACACTGGAATTGCCCGGAAAAGGTTATCATACAGTTGAATTACAAGTAAGTAGAAGCTTAATATCAAACAGGCAGCTTAAACACACTGAAAAGAGGTTCACACAGCTGTGAAAAGACGCCTACACTGTTTCCATTCTTAATTCCGGTTCAATAAGACGGCTTTTCTAAACGAATGTACCTATATTCCCTGGGAATCCAACCTTATACAGCTTAGAACACTATGTGAATGTGCTTTGTACTCTTAAAATTCACAGTATTAGACACTGGAATTACCCGGAAATGGTTATGGAACAGTTGAATTACAAGTAAATTGAACCTTAATATAAAACTGACATCGTAAATACACTGAAAAGAGGTTCACACAGCTGTGAAATGACGACTATACTCTTTACATTTTTAATTCAGGTTCAATAAGATGGCTTTTCTAAACTACTCTAGTTATAATCCTTAAGAATTCACACTTTTACAGCTCAGAACACTATGTGAATGTGGTTAATCGTCTTAGAATTCACAGTAATCGATACTGGAAATCCCGGGGAACGGTTAAGGAACAGATGAATTACAAGTAAATAGAGCCTTAATATAAAACGGGTAGCTTAAATACACTGAAAGGAGGGTCACACAGCTGTGAAATGACGAGTATACTCTTTATATTTTAAATTCCGATTCAATAAGATGGCTTTTCTAAATGAAGGTAGCTATATTCTGTCAGAATTCAAACTGATAGAGCTGAGAACACTATGTGAATGAGGTTAGAACTTTAGAATTCGCAGTAGTAGATACTGGAATTGCCCGAGATCGGTTATGGAACGGTTGAATTAGAAGAAAATGGAAACTTCATAAAAAACGGGCAGCGTAAATACACTGAAAAGAGGTTCACACAGATGTGAAATGACCAGTATACTGTTTACATTTTTTAATCGAGTTCAATAAGATGGCTTTTCTAAACTACAGTAGTTGTGATCCTTAAGAATTCAAACTTATACAGCTCTGAACACTATGTGAATGTGGTGAGTACTCTTAGAATTCACAGTAATAGATACTGGAATTGCCCGGGTTCGGTTATGGAACAATTGAATTACAAGTAAACAGAACCTTCATATAAAACGGCCAGCTTAAATAACTGAAAATAGGTTAATACTGCTGTGAAATAACCAGTATACTGTTTACAGTTGTATTTCCAGTTCCATAAGATGGCTTTTCTAAACTACAGTTGCTATAATCCTTAAGATTTCAAACTTATACAGCTCAGAACACTATGTGAATGTGGATAATACTCATAGAATTCAGAGTAATAGATACTGGAATTGCCCGGGATCAGTTATGGAACAGTTGAATTACAAGAAAATAGAACCTTAATATAAAACGGGCAGCATAAATACATTGAAAACAGGATCAAACAGCTGTGAAATGAATATACTGTTTACATTTTTAATTCGAGTTCAATTAGATGGCTTTTCTAAATAAAAGTAGCTATTTTCTCAAATAATTCAAACTTTCACAGCTCAGAACACTATGTGAAGGAGCTTAGAATTCTTAGAATTCAGATTAATAGATACTGGAATTGCCCGGGATCAGTTAGGGAACCGCTGAATTACAAGAAAGTAGAACCTTAATAATATACGGGTAGCTTAGATACACTGAAAAGAGGTTCACAATGCTGCGAAATGACCAATATACTGTTTCCATTTGTAATTGCAGTTCAATAAGATGGCTTTTCTAAACTACTCTAGTTATAATCCTTAAGATTTCAAACTTTCACAGCTCTGAACACTATGTGAATGTGGTTAGTACTCTTAGAATTCACAGTAATAGATACTGGAATTGCCCGAGAGACGTTATGGAACTGTTGAATTACAAGAAAATAGAAACTTAATATAAAACGGGCAGAGTAAATTCACTCAAAAGAGGTTCACACAGCTGTGAAATGACGAGTATACTGTTTATGTTTTTAATTCCAATGAATTAGATGGCTTTTCTAAAGGAACATAGTTATAATCCTTTAAAATGCAAACTTATGGAGTTCAGAACCCTATGTGAATTTTGGTAAAACTCCAGGACTTGTAAATAATTCACACTGGAATTGCCCGGAAAAGGTTATCATACAGTTGAATTACAAGTAAGTAGAAGCTTAATATCAAACAGGCAGCTTAAACACACTGAAAAGAGGTTCACACAGCTGTGAAAAGACGCCTACACTGTTTCCATTCTTAATTCCGGTTCAATAAGACGGCTTTTCTAAACGAATGTACCTATATTCCCTGGGAATCCAACCTTATACAGCTTAGAACACTATGTGAATGTGCTTTGTACTCTTAAAATTCACAGTATTAGACACTGGAATTACCCGGAAATGGTTATGGAACAGTTGAATTACAAGTAAATTGAACCTTAATATAAAACTGACATCGTAAATACACTGAAAAGAGGTTCACACAGCTGTGAAATGACGACTATACTCTTTACATTTTTAATTCAGGTTCAATAAGATGGCTTTTCTAAACTACTCTAGTTATAATCCTTAAGAATTCACACTTTTACAGCTCAGAACACTATGTGAATGTGGTTAATCGTCTTAGAATTCACAGTAATCGATACTGGAAATCCCGGGGAACGGTTAAGGAACAGATGAATTACAAGTAAATAGAGCCTTAATATAAAACGGGTAGCTTAAATACACTGAAAGGAGGGTCACACAGCTGTGAAATGACGAGTATACTCTTTATATTTTAAATTCCGATTCAATAAGATGGCTTTTCTAAATGAAGGTAGCTATATTCTGTCAGAATTCAAACTGATAGAGCTGAGAACACTATGTGAATGAGGTTAGAACTTTAGAATTCGCAGTAGTAGATACTGGAATTGCCCGAGATCGGTTATGGAACGGTTGAATTAGAAGAAAATGGAAACTTCATAAAAAACGGGCAGCGTAAATACACTGAAAAGAGGTTCACACAGATGTGAAATGACCAGTATACTGTTTACATTTTTTAATCGAGTTCAATAAGATGGCTTTTCTAAACTACAGTAGTTGTGATCCTTAAGAATTCAAACTTATACAGCTCTGAACACTATGTGAATGTGGTGAGTACTCTTAGAATTCACAGTAATAGATACTGGAATTGCCCGGGTTCGGTTATGGAACAATTGAATTACAAGTAAACAGAACCTTCATATAAAACGGCCAGCTTAAATAACTGAAAATAGGTTAATACTGCTGTGAAATAACCAGTATACTGTTTACAGTTGTATTTCCAGTTCCATAAGATGGCTTTTCTAAACTACAGTTGCTATAATCCTTAAGATTTCAAACTTATACAGCTCAGAACACTATGTGAATGTGGATAATACTCATAGAATTCAGAGTAATAGATACTGGAATTGCCCGGGATCAGTTATGGAACAGTTGAATTACAAGAAAATAGAACCTTAATATAAAACGGGCAGCATAAATACATTGAAAACAGGATCAAACAGCTGTGAAATGAATATACTGTTTACATTTTTAATTCGAGTTCAATTAGATGGCTTTTCTAAATAAAAGTAGCTATTTTCTCAAATAATTCAAACTTTCACAGCTCAGAACACTATGTGAAGGAGCTTAGAATTCTTAGAATTCAGATTAATAGATACTGGAATTGCCCGGGATCAGTTAGGGAACCGCTGAATTACAAGAAAGTAGAACCTTAATAATATACGGGTAGCTTAGATACACTGAAAAGAGGTTCACAATGCTGCGAAATGACCAATATACTGTTTCCATTTGTAATTGCAGTTCAATAAGATGGCTTTTCTAAACTACTCTAGTTATAATCCTTAAGATTTCAAACTTTCACAGCTCTGAACACTATGTGAATGTGGTTAGTACTCTTAGAATTCACAGTAATAGATACTGGAATTGCCCGAGAGACGTTATGGAACTGTTGAATTACAAGAAAATAGAAACTTAATATAAAACGGGCAGAGTAAATTCACTCAAAAGAGGTTCACACAGCTGTGAAATGACGAGTATACTGTTTATGTTTTTAATTCCAATGAATTAGATGGCTTTTCTAAAGGAACATAGTTATAATCCTTTAAAATGCAAACTTATGGAGTTCAGAACCCTATGTGAATTTTGGTAAAACTCCAGGACTTGTAAATAATTCACACTGGAATTGCCCGGAAAAGGTTATCATACAGTTGAATTACAAGTAAGTAGAAGCTTAATATCAAACAGGCAGCTTAAACACACTGAAAAGAGGTTCACACAGCTGTGAAAAGACGCCTACACTGTTTCCATTCTTAATTCCGGTTCAATAAGACGGCTTTTCTAAACGAATGTACCTATATTCCCTGGGAATCCAACCTTATACAGCTTAGAACACTATGTGAATGTGCTTTGTACTCTTAAAATTCACAGTATTAGACACTGGAATTACCCGGAAATGGTTATGGAACAGTTGAATTACAAGTAAATTGAACCTTAATATAAAACTGACATCGTAAATACACTGAAAAGAGGTTCACACAGCTGTGAAATGACGACTATACTCTTTACATTTTTAATTCAGGTTCAATAAGATGGCTTTTCTAAACTACTCTAGTTATAATCCTTAAGAATTCACACTTTTACAGCTCAGAACACTATGTGAATGTGGTTAATCGTCTTAGAATTCACAGTAATCGATACTGGAAATCCCGGGGAACGGTTAAGGAACAGATGAATTACAAGTAAATAGAGCCTTAATATAAAACGGGTAGCTTAAATACACTGAAAGGAGGGTCACACAGCTGTGAAATGACGAGTATACTCTTTATATTTTAAATTCCGATTCAATAAGATGGCTTTTCTAAATGAAGGTAGCTATATTCTGTCAGAATTCAAACTGATAGAGCTGAGAAC
Source organism: Myotis yumanensis (assembly GCF_028538775.1). Taxonomy (NCBI): domain Eukaryota; kingdom Metazoa; phylum Chordata; class Mammalia; order Chiroptera; family Vespertilionidae; genus Myotis; species Myotis yumanensis. The sequence continues at coordinate 22,690 of NW_027223929.1, forward strand.
ACTATGTGAATGAGGTTAGAACTTTAGAATTCGCAGTAGTAGATACTGGAATTGCCCGAGATCGGTTATGGAACGGTTGAATTAGAAGAAAATGGAAACTTCATAAAAAACGGGCAGCGTAAATACACTGAAAAGAGGTTCACACAGATGTGAAATGACCAGTATACTGTTTACATTTTTTAATCGAGTTCAATAAGATGGCTTTTCTAAACTACAGTAGTTGTGATCCTTAAGAATTCAAACTTATACAGCTCTGAACACTATGTGAATGTGGTGAGTACTCTTAGAATTCACAGTAATAGATACTGGAATTGCCCGGGTTCGGTTATGGAACAATTGAATTACAAGTAAACAGAACCTTCATATAAAACGGCCAGCTTAAATAACTGAAAATAGGTTAATACTGCTGTGAAATAACCAGTATACTGTTTACAGTTGTATTTCCAGTTCCATAAGATGGCTTTTCTAAACTACAGTTGCTATAATCCTTAAGATTTCAAACTTATACAGCTCAGAACACTATGTGAATGTGGATAATACTCATAGAATTCAGAGTAATAGATACTGGAATTGCCCGGGATCAGTTATGGAACAGTTGAATTACAAGAAAATAGAACCTTAATATAAAACGGGCAGCATAAATACATTGAAAACAGGATCAAACAGCTGTGAAATGAATATACTGTTTACATTTTTAATTCGAGTTCAATTAGATGGCTTTTCTAAATAAAAGTAGCTATTTTCTCAAATAATTCAAACTTTCACAGCTCAGAACACTATGTGAAGGAGCTTAGAATTCTTAGAATTCAGATTAATAGATACTGGAATTGCCCGGGATCAGTTAGGGAACCGCTGAATTACAAGAAAGTAGAACCTTAATAATATACGGGTAGCTTAGATACACTGAAAAGAGGTTCACAATGCTGCGAAATGACCAATATACTGTTTCCATTTGTAATTGCAGTTCAATAAGATGGCTTTTCTAAACTACTCTAGTTATAATCCTTAAGATTTCAAACTTTCACAGCTCTGAACACTATGTGAATGTGGTTAGTACTCTTAGAATTCACAGTAATAGATACTGGAATTGCCCGAGAGACGTTATGGAACTGTTGAATTACAAGAAAATAGAAACTTAATATAAAACGGGCAGAGTAAATTCACTCAAAAGAGGTTCACACAGCTGTGAAATGACGAGTATACTGTTTATGTTTTTAATTCCAATGAATTAGATGGCTTTTCTAAAGGAACATAGTTATAATCCTTTAAAATGCAAACTTATGGAGTTCAGAACCCTATGTGAATTTTGGTAAAACTCCAGGACTTGTAAATAATTCACACTGGAATTGCCCGGAAAAGGTTATCATACAGTTGAATTACAAGTAAGTAGAAGCTTAATATCAAACAGGCAGCTTAAACACACTGAAAAGAGGTTCACACAGCTGTGAAAAGACGCCTACACTGTTTCCATTCTTAATTCCGGTTCAATAAGACGGCTTTTCTAAACGAATGTACCTATATTCCCTGGGAATCCAACCTTATACAGCTTAGAACACTATGTGAATGTGCTTTGTACTCTTAAAATTCACAGTATTAGACACTGGAATTACCCGGAAATGGTTATGGAACAGTTGAATTACAAGTAAATTGAACCTTAATATAAAACTGACATCGTAAATACACTGAAAAGAGGTTCACACAGCTGTGAAATGACGACTATACTCTTTACATTTTTAATTCAGGTTCAATAAGATGGCTTTTCTAAACTACTCTAGTTATAATCCTTAAGAATTCACACTTTTACAGCTCAGAACACTATGTGAATGTGGTTAATCGTCTTAGAATTCACAGTAATCGATACTGGAAATCCCGGGGAACGGTTAAGGAACAGATGAATTACAAGTAAATAGAGCCTTAATATAAAACGGGTAGCTTAAATACACTGAAAGGAGGGTCACACAGCTGTGAAATGACGAGTATACTCTTTATATTTTAAATTCCGATTCAATAAGATGGCTTTTCTAAATGAAGGTAGCTATATTCTGTCAGAATTCAAACTGATAGAGCTGAGAACACTATGTGAATGAGGTTAGAACTTTAGAATTCGCAGTAGTAGATACTGGAATTGCCCGAGATCGGTTATGGAACGGTTGAATTAGAAGAAAATGGAAACTTCATAAAAAACGGGCAGCGTAAATACACTGAAAAGAGGTTCACACAGATGTGAAATGACCAGTATACTGTTTACATTTTTTAATCGAGTTCAATAAGATGGCTTTTCTAAACTACAGTAGTTGTGATCCTTAAGAATTCAAACTTATACAGCTCTGAACACTATGTGAATGTGGTGAGTACTCTTAGAATTCACAGTAATAGATACTGGAATTGCCCGGGTTCGGTTATGGAACAATTGAATTACAAGTAAACAGAACCTTCATATAAAACGGCCAGCTTAAATAACTGAAAATAGGTTAATACTGCTGTGAAATAACCAGTATACTGTTTACAGTTGTATTTCCAGTTCCATAAGATGGCTTTTCTAAACTACAGTTGCTATAATCCTTAAGATTTCAAACTTATACAGCTCAGAACACTATGTGAATGTGGATAATACTCATAGAATTCAGAGTAATAGATACTGGAATTGCCCGGGATCAGTTATGGAACAGTTGAATTACAAGAAAATAGAACCTTAATATAAAACGGGCAGCATAAATACATTGAAAACAGGATCAAACAGCTGTGAAATGAATATACTGTTTACATTTTTAATTCGAGTTCAATTAGATGGCTTTTCTAAATAAAAGTAGCTATTTTCTCAAATAATTCAAACTTTCACAGCTCAGAACACTATGTGAAGGAGCTTAGAATTCTTAGAATTCAGATTAATAGATACTGGAATTGCCCGGGATCAGTTAGGGAACCGCTGAATTACAAGAAAGTAGAACCTTAATAATATACGGGTAGCTTAGATACACTGAAAAGAGGTTCACAATGCTGCGAAATGACCAATATACTGTTTCCATTTGTAATTGCAGTTCAATAAGATGGCTTTTCTAAACTACTCTAGTTATAATCCTTAAGATTTCAAACTTTCACAGCTCTGAACACTATGTGAATGTGGTTAGTACTCTTAGAATTCACAGTAATAGATACTGGAATTGCCCGAGAGACGTTATGGAACTGTTGAATTACAAGAAAATAGAAACTTAATATAAAACGGGCAGAGTAAATTCACTCAAAAGAGGTTCACACAGCTGTGAAATGACGAGTATACTGTTTATGTTTTTAATTCCAATGAATTAGATGGCTTTTCTAAAGGAACATAGTTATAATCCTTTAAAATGCAAACTTATGGAGTTCAGAACCCTATGTGAATTTTGGTAAAACTCCAGGACTTGTAAATAATTCACACTGGAATTGCCCGGAAAAGGTTATCATACAGTTGAATTACAAGTAAGTAGAAGCTTAATATCAAACAGGCAGCTTAAACACACTGAAAAGAGGTTCACACAGCTGTGAAAAGACGCCTACACTGTTTCCATTCTTAATTCCGGTTCAATAAGACGGCTTTTCTAAACGAATGTACCTATATTCCCTGGGAATCCAACCTTATACAGCTTAGAACACTATGTGAATGTGCTTTGTACTCTTAAAATTCACAGTATTAGACACTGGAATTACCCGGAAATGGTTATGGAACAGTTGAATTACAAGTAAATTGAACCTTAATATAAAACTGACATCGTAAATACACTGAAAAGAGGTTCACACAGCTGTGAAATGACGACTATACTCTTTACATTTTTAATTCAGGTTCAATAAGATGGCTTTTCTAAACTACTCTAGTTATAATCCTTAAGAATTCACACTTTTACAGCTCAGAACACTATGTGAATGTGGTTAATCGTCTTAGAATTCACAGTAATCGATACTGGAAATCCCGGGGAACGGTTAAGGAACAGATGAATTACAAGTAAATAGAGCCTTAATATAAAACGGGTAGCTTAAATACACTGAAAGGAGGGTCACACAGCTGTGAAATGACGAGTATACTCTTTATATTTTAAATTCCGATTCAATAAGATGGCTTTTCTAAATGAAGGTAGCTATATTCTGTCAGAATTCAAACTGATAGAGCTGAGAACACTATGTGAATGAGGTTAGAACTTTAGAATTCGCAGTAGTAGATACTGGAATTGCCCGAGATCGGTTATGGAACGGTTGAATTAGAAGAAAATGGAAACTTCATAAAAAACGGGCAGCGTAAATACACTGAAAAGAGGTTCACACAGATGTGAAATGACCAGTATACTGTTTACATTTTTTAATCGAGTTCAATAAGATGGCTTTTCTAAACTACAGTAGTTGTGATCCTTAAGAATTCAAACTTATACAGCTCTGAACACTATGTGAATGTGGTGAGTACTCTTAGAATTCACAGTAATAGATACTGGAATTGCCCGGGTTCGGTTATGGAACAATTGAATTACAAGTAAACAGAACCTTCATATAAAACGGCCAGCTTAAATAACTGAAAATAGGTTAATACTGCTGTGAAATAACCAGTATACTGTGTACAGTTGTATTTCCAGTTCCATAAGATGGCTTTTCTAAACTACAGTTGCTATAATCCTTAAGATTTCAAACTTATACAGCTCAGAACACTATGTGAATGTGGATAATACTCATAGAATTCAGAGTAATAGATACTGGAATTGCCCGGGATCAGTTATGGAACAGTTGAATTACAAGAAAATAGAACCTTAATATAAAACGGGCAGCATAAATACATTGAAAACAGGATCAAACAGCTGTGAAATGAATATACTGTTTACATTTTTAATTCGAGTTCAATTAGATGGCTTTTCTAAATAAAAGTAGCTATTTTCTCAAATAATTCAAACTTTCACAGCTCAGAACACTATGTGAAGGAGCTTAGAATTCTTAGAATTCAGATTAATAGATACTGGAATTGCCCGGGATCAGTTAGGGAACCGCTGAATTACAAGAAAGTAGAACCTTAATAATATACGGGTAGCTTAGATACACTGAAAAGAGGTTCACAATGCTGCGAAATGACCAATATACTGTTTCCATTTGTAATTGCAGTTCAATAAGATGGCTTTTCTAAACTACTCTAGTTATAATCCTTAAGATTTCAAACTTTCACAGCTCTGAACACTATGTGAATGTGGTTAGTACTCTTAGAATTCACAGTAATAGATACTGGAATTGCCCGAGAGACGTTATGGAACTGTTGAATTACAAGAAAATAGAAACTTAATATAAAACGGGCAGAGTAAATTCACTCAAAAGAGGTTCACACAGCTGTGAAATGACGAGTATACTGTTTATGTTTTTAATTCCAATGAATTAGATGGCTTTTCTAAAGGAACATAGTTATAATCCTTTAAAATGCAAACTTATGGAGTTCAGAACCCTATGTGAATTTTGGTAAAACTCCAGGACTTGTAAATAATTCACACTGGAATTGCCCGGAAAAGGTTATCATACAGTTGAATTACAAGTAAGTAGAAGCTTAATATCAAAGAGGCAGCTTAAACACACTGAAAAGAGGTTCACACAGCTGTGAAAAGACGCCTACACTGTTTCCATTCTTAATTCCGGTTCAATAAGACGGCTTTTCTAAACGAATGTACCTATATTCCCTGGGAATCCAACCTTATACAGCTTAGAACACTATGTGAATGTGGTTTGTACTCTTAAAATTCACAGTATTAGACACTGGAATTACCCGGAAATGGTTATGGAACAGTTGAATTACAAGTAAATTGAACCTTAATATAAAACTGACATCGTAAATACACTGAAAAGAGGTTCACACAGCTGTGAAATGACGACTATACTCTTTACATTTTTAATTCAGGTTCAATAAGATGGCTTTTCTAAACTACTCTAGTTATAATCCTTAAGAATTCACACTTTTACAGCTCAGAACACTATGTGAATGTGGTTAATCGTCTTAGAATTCACAGTAATCGATACTGGAAATCCCGGGGAACGGTTAAGGAACAGATGAATTACAAGTAAATAGAGCCTTAATATAAAACGGGTAGCTTAAATACACTGAAAGGAGGGTCACACAGCTGTGAAATGACGAGTATACTCTTTATATTTTAAATTCCGATTCAATAAGATGGCTTTTCTAAATGAAGGTAGCTATATTCTGTCAGAATTCAAACTGATAGAGCTGAGAACACTATGTGAATGAGGTTAGAACTTTAGAATTCGCAGTAGTAGATACTGGAATTGCCCGAGATCGGTTATGGAACGGTTGAATTAGAAGAAAATGGAAACTTCATAAAAAACGGGCAGCGTAAATACACTGAAAAGAGGTTCACACAGATGTGAAATGACCAGTATACTGTTTACATTTTTTAATCGAGTTCAATAAGATGGCTTTTCTAAACTACAGTAGTTGTGATCCTTAAGAATTCAAACTTATACAGCTCTGAACACTATGTGAATGTGGTGAGTACTCTTAGAATTCACAGTAATAGATACTGGAATTGCCCGGGTTCGGTTATGGAACAATTGAATTACAAGTAAACAGAACCTTCATATAAAACGGCCAGCTTAAATAACTGAAAATAGGTTAATACTGCTGTGAAATAACCAGTATACTGTGTACAGTTGTATTTCCAGTTCCATAAGATGGCTTTTCTAAACTACAGTTGCTATAATCCTTAAGATTTCAAACTTATACAGCTCAGAACACTATGTGAATGTGGATAATACTCATAGAATTCAGAGTAATAGATACTGGAATTGCCCGGGATCAGTTATGGAACAGTTGAATTACAAGAAAATAGAACCTTAATATAAAACGGGCAGCATAAATACATTGAAAACAGGATCAAACAGCTGTGAAATGAATATACTGTTTACATTTTTAATTCGAGTTCAATTAGATGGCTTTTCTAAATAAAAGTAGCTATTTTCTCAAATAATTCAAACTTTCACAGCTCAGAACACTATGTGAAGGAGCTTAGAATTCTTAGAATTCAGATTAATAGATACTGGAATTGCCCGGGATCAGTTAGGGAACCGCTGAATTACAAGAAAGTAGAACCTTAATAATATACGGGTAGCTTAGATACACTGAAAAGAGGTTCACAATGCTGCGAAATGACCAATATACTGTTTCCATTTGTAATTGCAGTTCAATAAGATGGCTTTTCTAAACTACTCTAGTTATAATCCTTAAGATTTCAAACTTTCACAGCTCTGAACACTATGTGAATGTGGTTAGTACTCTTAGAATTCACAGTAATAGATACTGGAATTGCCCGAGAGACGTTATGGAACTGTTGAATTACAAGAAAATAGAAACTTAATATAAAACGGGCAGAGTAAATTCACTCAAAAGAGGTTCACACAGCTGTGAAATGACGAGTATACTGTTTATGTTTTTAATTCCAATGAATTAGATGGCTTTTCTAAAGGAACATAGTTATAATCCTTTAAAATGCAAACTTATGGAGTTCAGAACCCTATGTGAATTTTGGTAAAACTCCAGGACTTGTAAATAATTCACACTGGAATTGCCCGGAAAAGGTTATCATACAGTTGAATTACAAGTAAGTAGAAGCTTAATATCAAACAGGCAGCTTAAACACACTGAAAAGAGGTTCACACAGCTGTGAAAAGACGCCTACACTGTTTCCATTCTTAATTCCGGTTCAATAAGACGGCTTTTCTAAACGAATGTACCTATATTCCCTGGGAATCCAACCTTATACAGCTTAGAACACTATGTGAATGTGCTTTGTACTCTTAAAATTCACAGTATTAGACACTGGAATTACCCGGAAATGGTTATGGAACAGTTGAATTACAAGTAAATTGAACCTTAATATAAAACTGACATCGTAAATACACTGAAAAGAGGTTCACACAGCTGTGAAATGACGACTATACTCTTTACATTTTTAATTCAGGTTCAATAAGATGGCTTTTCTAAACTACTCTAGTTATAATCCTTAAGAATTCACACTTTTACAGCTCAGAACACTATGTGAATGTGGTTAATCGTCTTAGAATTCACAGTAATCGATACTGGAAATCCCGGGGAACGGTTAAGGAACAGATGAATTACAAGTAAATAGAGCCTTAATATAAAACGGGTAGCTTAAATACACTGAAAGGAGGGTCACACAGCTGTGAAATGACGAGTATACTCTTTATATTTTAAATTCCGATTCAATAAGATGGCTTTTCTAAATGAAGGTAGCTATATTCTGTCAGAATTCAAACTGATAGAGCTGAGAACACTATGTGAATGAGGTTAGAACTTTAGAATTCGCAGTAGTAGATACTGGAATTGCCCGAGATCGGTTATGGAACGGTTGAATTAGAAGAAAATGGAAACTTCATAAAAAACGGGCAGCGTAAATACACTGAAAAGAGGTTCACACAGATGTGAAATGACCAGTATACTGTTTACATTTTTTAATCGAGTTCAATAAGATGGCTTTTCTAAACTACAGTAGTTGTGATCCTTAAGAATTCAAACTTATACAGCTCTGAACACTATGTGAATGTGGTGAGTACTCTTAGAATTCACAGTAATAGATACTGGAATTGCCCGGGTTCGGTTATGGAACAATTGAATTACAAGTAAACAGAACCTTCATATAAAACGGCCAGCTTAAATAACTGAAAATAGGTTAATACTGCTGTGAAATAACCAGTATACTGTGTACAGTTGTATTTCCAGTTCCATAAGATGGCTTTTCTAAACTACAGTTGCTATAATCCTTAAGATTTCAAACTTATACAGCTCAGAACACTATGTGAATGTGGATAATACTCATAGAATTCAGAGTAATAGATACTGGAATTGCCCGGGATCAGTTATGGAACAGTTGAATTACAAGAAAATAGAACCTTAATATAAAACGGGCAGCATAAATACATTGAAAACAGGATCAAACAGCTGTGAAATGAATATACTGTTTACATTTTTAATTCGAGTTCAATTAGATGGCTTTTCTAAATAAAAGTAGCTATTTTCTCAAATAATTCAAACTTTCACAGCTCAGAACACTATGTGAAGGAGCTTAGAATTCTTAGAATTCAGATTAATAGATACTGGAATTGCCCGGGATCAGTTAGGGAACCGCTGAATTACAAGAAAGTAGAACCTTAATAATATACGGGTAGCTTAGATACACTGAAAAGAGGTTCACAATGCTGCGAAATGACCAATATACTGTTTCCATTTGTAATTGCAGTTCAATAAGATGGCTTTTCTAAACTACTCTAGTTATAATCCTTAAGATTTCAAACTTTCACAGCTCTGAACACTATGTGAATGTGGTTAGTACTCTTAGAATTCACAGTAATAGATACTGGAATTGCCCGAGAGACGTTATGGAACTGTTGAATTACAAGAAAATAGAAACTTAATATAAAACGGGCAGAGTAAATTCACTCAAAAGAGGTTCACACAGCTGTGAAATGACGAGTATACTGTTTATGTTTTTAATTCCAATGAATTAGATGGCTTTTCTAAAGGAACATAGTTATAATCCTTTAAAATGCAAACTTATGGAGTTCAGAACCCTATGTGAATTTTGGTAAAACTCCAGGACTTGTAAATAATTCACAGTGGAATTGCCCGGAAAAGGTTATCATACAGTTGAATTACAAGTAAGTAGAAGCTTAATATCAAAGAGGCAGCTTAAACACACTGAAAAGAGGTTCACACAGCTGTGAAAAGACGCCTACACTGTTTCCATTCTGAATTCCGGTTCAATAAGACGGCTTTTCTAAACGAATGTACCTATATTCCCTGGGAATCCAACCTTATACAGCTTAGAACACTATGTGAATGTGCTTTGTACTCTTAAAATTCACAGTAGTAGACACTGGAATTACCCGGAAATGGTTATGGAACAGTTGAATTACAAGTAAATTGAACCTTAATATAAAACTGACATCGTAAATACACTGAAAAGAGGTTCACACAGCTGTGAAATGACGACTATACTCTTTACATTTTTAATTCAGGTTCAATAAGATGGCTTTTCTAAACTACTCTAGTTATAATCCTTAAGAATTCACACTTTTACAGCTCAGAACACTATGTGAATGTGGTTAATCGTCTTAGAATTCACAGTAATCGATACTGGAAATCCCGGGGAACGGTTAAGGAACAGATGAATTACAAGTAAATAGAACCTTAATATAAAACGGGTAGCTTAAATACACTGAAAGGAGGGTCACACAGCTGTGAAATGACGAGTATACTCTTTATATTTTAAATTCCGATTCAATAAGATGGCTTTTCTAAATGAAGGTAGCTATATTCTGTCAGAATTCAAACTGATAGAGCTGAGAACACTATGTGAATGAGGTTAGAACTTTAGAATTCGCAGTAGTAGATACTGGAATTGCCCGAGATCGGTTATGGAACGGTTGAATTAGAAGAAAATGGAAACTTCATAAAAAACGGGCAGCGTAAATACACTGAAAAGAGGTTCACACAGATGTGAAATGACCAGTATACTGTTTACATTTTTTAATCGAGTTCAATAAGATGGCTTTTCTAAACTACAGTAGTTGTGATCCTTAAGAATTCAAACTTATACAGCTCTGAACACTATGTGAATGTGGTGAGTACTCTTAGAATTCACAGTAATAGATACTGGAATTGCCCGGGTTCGGTTATGGAACAATTGAATTACAAGTAAACAGAACCTTCATATAAAACGGCCAGCTTAAATAACTGAAAATAGGTTAATACTGCTGTGAAATAACCAGTATACTGTTTACAGTTGTATTTCCAGTTCCATAAGATGGCTTTTCTAAACTACAGTTGCTATAATCCTTAAGATTTCAAACTTATACAGCTCAGAACACTATGTGAATGTGGATAATACTCATAGAATTCAGAGTAATAGATACTGGAATTGCCCGGGATCAGTTATGGAACAGTTGAATTACAAGAAAATAGAACCTTAATATAAAACGGGCAGCATAAATACATTGAAAACAGGATCAAACAGCTGTGAAATGAATATACTGTTTACATTTTTAATTCGAGTTCAATTAGATGGCTTTTCTAAATAAAAGTAGCTATTTTCTCAAATAATTCAAACTTTCACAGCTCAGAACACTATGTGAAGGAGCTTAGAATTCTTAGAATTCAGATTAATAGATACTGGAATTGCCCGGGATCAGTTAGGGAACCGCTGAATTACAAGAAAGTAGAACCTTAATAATATACGGGTAGCTTAGATACACTGAAAAGAGGTTCACAATGCTGCGAAATGACCAATATACTGTTTCCATTTGTAATTGCAGTTCAATAAGATGGCTTTTCTAAACTACTCTAGTTATAATCCTTAAGATTTCAAACTTTCACAGCTCTGAACACTATGTGAATGTGGTTAGTACTCTTAGAATTCACAGTAATAGATACTGGAATTGCCCGAGAGACGTTATGGAACTGTTGAATTACAAGAAAATAGAAACTTAATATAAAACGGGCAGAGTAAATTCACTCAAAAGAGGTTCACACAGCTGTGAAATGACGAGTATACTGTTTATGTTTTTAATTCCAATGAATTAGATGGCTTTTCTAAAGGAACATAGTTATAATCCTTTAAAATGCAAACTTATGGAGTTCAGAACCCTATGTGAATTTTGGTAAAACTCCAGGACTTGTAAATAATTCACAGTGGAATTGCCCGGAAAAGGTTATCATACAGTTGAATTACAAGTAAGTAGAAGCTTAATATCAAACAGGCAGCTTAAACACACTGAAAAGAGGTTCACACAGCTGTGAAAAGACGCCTACACTGTTTCCATTCTGAATTCCGGTTCAATAAGACGGCTTTTCTAAACGAATGTACCTATATTCCCTGGGAATCCAACCTTATACAGCTTAGAACACTATGTGAATGTGCTTTGTACTCTTAAAATTCACAGTAGTAGACACTGGAATTACCCGGAAATGGTTATGGAACAGTTGAATTACAAGTAAATTGAACCTTAATATAAAACTGACATCGTAAATACACTGAAAAGAGGTTCACACAGCTGTGAAATGACGACTATACTCTTTACATTTTTAATTCAGGTTCAATAAGATGGCTTTTCTAAACTACTCTAGTTATAATCCTTAAGAATTCACACTTTTACAGCTCAGAACACTATGTGAATGTGGTTAATCGTCTTAGAATTCACAGTAATCGATACTGGAAATCCCGGGGAACGGTTAAGGAACAGATGAATTACAAGTAAATAGAACCTTAATATAAAACGGGTAGCTTAAATACACTGAAAGGAGGGTCACACAGCTGTGAAATGACGAGTATACTCTTTATATTTTAAATTCCGATTCAATAAGATGGCTTTTCTAAATGAAGGTAGCTATATTCTGTCAGAATTCAAACTGATAGAGCTGAGAACACTATGTGAATGAGGTTAGAACTTTAGAATTCGCAGTAGTAGATACTGGAATTGCCCGAGATCGGTTATGGAACGGTTGAATTAGAAGAAAATGGAAACTTCATAAAAAACGGGCAGCGTAAATACACTGAAAAGAGGTTCACACAGATGTGAAATGACCAGTATACTGTTTACATTTTTTAATCGAGTTCAATAAGATGGCTTTTCTAAACTACAGTAGTTGTGATCCTTAAGAATTCAAACTTATACAGCTCTGAACACTATGTGAATGTGGTGAGTACTCTTAGAATTCACAGTAATAGATACTGGAATTGCCCGGGTTCGGTTATGGAACAATTGAATTACAAGTAAACAGAACCTTCATATAAAACGGCCAGCTTAAATAACTGAAAATAGGTTAATACTGCTGTGAAATAACCAGTATACTGTTTACAGTTGTATTTCCAGTTCCATAAGATGGCTTTTCTAAACTACAGTTGCTATAATCCTTAAGATTTCAAACTTATACAGCTCAGAACACTATGTGAATGTGGATAATACTCATAGAATTCAGAGTAATAGATACTGGAATTGCCCGGGATCAGTTATGGAACAGTTGAATTACAAGAAAATAGAACCTTAATATAAAACGGGCAGCATAAATACATTGAAAACAGGATCAAACAGCTGTGAAATGAATATACTGTTTACATTTTTAATTCGAGTTCAATTAGATGGCTTTTCTAAATAAAAGTAGCTATTTTCTCAAATAATTCAAACTTTCACAGCTCAGAACACTATGTGAAGGAGCTTAGAATTCTTAGAATTCAGATTAATAGATACTGGAATTGCCCGGGATCAGTTAGGGAACCGCTGAATTACAAGAAAGTAGAACCTTAATAATATACGGGTAGCTTAGATACACTGAAAAGAGGTTCACAATGCTGCGAAATGACCAATATACTGTTTCCATTTGTAATTGCAGTTCAATAAGATGGCTTTTCTAAACTACTCTAGTTATAATCCTTAAGATTTCAAACTTTCACAGCTCTGAACACTATGTGAATGTGGTTAGTACTCTTAGAATTCACAGTAATAGATACTGGAATTGCCCGAGAGACGTTATGGAACTGTTGAATTACAAGAAAATAGAAACTTAATATAAAACGGGCAGAGTAAATTCACTCAAAAGAGGTTCACACAGCTGTGAAATGACGAGTATACTGTTTATGTTTTTAATTCCAATGAATTAGATGGCTTTTCTAAAGGAACATAGTTATAATCCTTTAAAATGCAAACTTATGGAGTTCAGAACCCTATGTGAATTTTGGTAAAACTCCAGGACTTGTAAATAATTCACACTGGAATTGCCCGGAAAAGGTTATCATACAGTTGAATTACAAGTAAGTAGAAGCTTAATATCAAACAGGCAGCTTAAACACACTGAAAAGAGGTTCACACAGCTGTGAAAAGACGCCTACACTGTTTCCATTCTGAATTCCGGTTCAATAAGACGGCTTTTCTAAACGAATGTACCTATATTCCCTGGGAATCCAACCTTATACAGCTTAGAACACTATGTGAATGTGCTTTGTACTCTTAAAATTCACAGTAGTAGACACTGGAATTACCCGGAAATGGTTATGGAACAGTTGAATTACAAGTAAATTGAACCTTAATATAAAACTGACATCGTAAATACACTGAAAAGAGGTTCACACAGCTGTGAAATGACGACTATACTCTTTACATTTTTAATTCAGGTTCAATAAGATGGCTTTTCTAAACTACTCTAGTTATAATCCTTAAGAATTCACACTTTTACAGCTCAGAACACTATGTGAATGTGGTTAATCGTCTTAGAATTCACAGTAATCGATACTGGAAATCCCGGGGAACGGTTAAGGAACAGATGAATTACAAGTAAATAGAGCCTTAATATAAAACGGGTAGCTTAAATACACTGAAAGGAGGGTCACACAGCTGTGAAATGACGAGTATACTCTTTATATTTTAAATTCCGATTCAATAAGATGGCTTTTCTAAATGAAGGTAGCTATATTCTGTCAGAATTCAAACTGATAGAGCTGAGAACACTATGTGAATGAGGTTAGAACTTTAGAATTCGCAGTAGTAGATACTGGAATTGCCCGAGATCGGTTATGGAACGGTTGAATTAGAAGAAAATGGAAACTTCATAAAAAACGGGCAGCGTAAATACACTGAAAAGAGGTTCACACAGATGTGAAATGACCAGTATACTGTTTACATTTTTTAATCGAGTTCAATAAGATGGCTTTTCTAAACTACAGTAGTTGTGATCCTTAAGAATTCAAACTTATACAGCTCTGAACACTATGTGAATGTGGTGAGTACTCTTAGAATTCACAGTAATAGATACTGGAATTGCCCGGGTTCGGTTATGGAACAATTGAATTACAAGTAAACAGAACCTTCATATAAAACGGCCAGCTTAAATAACTGAAAATAGGTTAATACTGCTGTGAAATAACCAGTATACTGTTTACAGTTGTATTTCCAGTTCCATAAGATGGCTTTTCTAAACTACAGTTGCTATAATCCTTAAGATTTCAAACTTATACAGCTCAGAACACTATGTGAATGTGGATAATACTCATAGAATTCAGAGTAATAGATACTGGAATTGCCCGGGATCAGTTATGGAACAGTTGAATTACAAGAAAATAGAACCTTAATATAAAACGGGCAGCATAAATACATTGAAAACAGGATCAAACAGCTGTGAAATGAATATACTGTTTACATTTTTAATTCGAGTTCAATTAGATGGCTTTTCTAAATAAAAGTAGCTATTTTCTCAAATAATTCAAACTTTCACAGCTCAGAACACTATGTGAAGGAGCTTAGAATTCTTAGAATTCAGATTAATAGATACTGGAATTGCCCGGGATCAGTTAGGGAACCGCTGAATTACAAGAAAGTAGAACCTTAATAATATACGGGTAGCTTAGATACACTGAAAAGAGGTTCACAATGCTGCGAAATGACCAATATACTGTTTCCATTTGTAATTGCAGTTCAATAAGATGGCTTTTCTAAACTACTCTAGTTATAATCCTTAAGATTTCAAACTTTCACAGCTCTGAACACTATGTGAATGTGGTTAGTACTCTTAGAATTCACAGTAATAGATACTGGAATTGCCCGAGAGACGTTATGGAACTGTTGAATTACAAGAAAATAGAAACTTAATATAAAACGGGCAGAGTAAATTCACTCAAAAGAGGTTCACACAGCTGTGAAATGACGAGTATACTGTTTATGTTTTTAATTCCAATGAATTAGATGGCTTTTCTAAAGGAACATAGTTATAATCCTTTAAAATGCAAACTTATGGAGTTCAGAACCCTATGTGAATTTTGGTAAAACTCCAGGACTTGTAAATAATTCACACTGGAATTGCCCGGAAAAGGTTATCATACAGTTGAATTACAAGTAAGTAGAAGCTTAATATCAAACAGGCAGCTTAAACACACTGAAAAGAGGTTCACACAGCTGTGAAAAGACGCCTACACTGTTTCCATTCTGAATTCCGGTTCAATAAGACGGCTTTTCTAAACGAATGTACCTATATTCCCTGGGAATCCAACCTTATACAGCTTAGAACACTATGTGAATGTGCTTTGTACTCTTAAAATTCACAGTATTAGACACTGGAATTACCCGGAAATGGTTATGGAACAGTTGAATTACAAGTAAATTGAACCTTAATATAAAACTGACATCGTAAATACACTGAAAAGAGGTTCACACAGCTGTGAAATGACGACTATACTCTTTACATTTTTAATTCAGGTTCAATAAGATGGCTTTTCTAAACTACTCTAGTTATAATCCTTAAGAATTCACACTTTTACAGCTCAGAACACTATGTGAATGTGGTTAATCGTCTTAGAATTCACAGTAATCGATACTGGAAATCCCGGGGAACGGTTAAGGAACAGATGAATTACAAGTAAATAGAGCCTTAATATAAAACGGGTAGCTTAAATACACTGAAAGGAGGGTCACACAGCTGTGAAATGACGAGTATACTCTTTATATTTTAAATTCCGATTCAATAAGATGGCTTTTCTAAATGAAGGTAGCTATATTCTGTCAGAATT
>NW_027223930.1:0-38707 GCF_028538775.1 Myotis yumanensis
ATTCCCCTGGAGGCCTACTGTAGGTCACTAGGAAACTATTACAAAAGGACGCGAAGCAGCATTTGGGCTTTTGTGGCCCCAGCCTGTGCTGGGAGAAGTGTCTTCAGGCAGCTTCTAGTGTGTGCGCTGGAGCCCAGGACCCCTGGTGTGGAAGCTGGTGGTTCCTCGCCTTCTGAGGAGTGGTCATTGCGATCCTTGTCGCAGTGCTCGTTTCCCTCTGGAACATCTGTCCCCTCCCCACCTCACCGATGCTCTACCCCCTCCGGTTTTCACAGGTTCTCTTGGTCCAGAATGTCAGTTGTTGGTGCAAGTACAGGACTTTCACTTCCTGCCCCAGAGCCGGGTTGCCATGGCGTCTGTTCTGGGGAGGGAGGAGGGTGGGTAATAGTGACTGAGCATTTTATACATACTTATTCTCTTTGTTTTGTAGAAGGGAATTTTCCAAGGTTAATCCTTAAGGGCATAATTTTATTGATGCATGGGGTCCTTATTTTTGTCTGTTTTCTAACCAGCTGAACAGATTGGTTTCTCAGTAACTTAGTGTCCAGCAGAACTGGCTTCCCTGTAGCTGTTGGGGTTCAGACCCTGCATAATGGCAACCCTAGGACTTAAGAGGTGCTTTTTGTTTTGAAGAAGGTGGCTGTGAGCAATCACAGCAGTGGAAGGGCTTGGTGAGATCCCTGGCAAATTTTGCTAGCTTTCTTTTTTCTGTTAAGAGATGTAAAAAGTTGGACTAATTCTGCATTTACTAAGCATAAGCTCCCCCTCCCCCCCAAAGAAAAACATTTTAAAGAAAAGCTACAATAAGAATTGGCACTTGGACCCATTTGGACAGAAAGATTATAGTAAGTGTGCATCACGGAAGGAAATTCTTCTTGATACATGTGATTTCTAATCATGCTCCTCATATTGCCTGCCTAGTTTGTGGCTCTTTAAAACTCACTGGGCCCACACAAACAGGGCTGCAGCCAGAGCTGAGTGGTAACATGCTGGCTGTGACATGCATGGGCACTAGAGCCATTGCTTTTTTTTGACTTTGTAGAAACCACATATTTCTAGCCTCAAGTGCCTGACTCCTGCCACATTTATCTGTCAGGCGGTAATTAAGTGTTTATAGCTTGTATGAATCACAGTTTTGGAGGAACTTAAATAGCTCAATGAATTTTAAAATACAGTCAGTCCTCCATATTTGCAGGTTCCACAGATGGAAAATATGCAGGAAAAAAAGTTACATTATTGTTGACATGGACTAAGTAGTTAGGCCTACAGTGGTTGTGTCAGTAGTAAACATGTAGACTTTTTTCCTTATCCTTAAAAAATACAGTATAACAACTGCTTACATTAGGTATTACCAGTATAAGTAATGTAGAGATGATTTAAAGTATATGGGAGGATGTACGTAGGCTAAATGCAAATACTATGCTATTTTATATATGGGACTTAAGCATCCAAGGATTTGGGTATCCAAGAGGGTGGTTCTAAGGGATGACTGTACAAGCATATTTTTGTGAATAATCTGAAATTACCAGAAATTATTTTTAAGAAAAAAAAGGCAAAACCTCAAATGTGTTACTTGTGATTAGTTTCCTTTGGGAAGGATGTTGTTACTCCTTTTTTCAGTAACAATCATGGTTTTCTTTTTGCCCTTGAATTGTACCTTTATATGTAAACAATTATGTTTTTAGGCTTTCTTTAGTATTATAAAGCTTCCATATTATGCAAGGTTGGTAACAAATCTCTGGGCATGCTTAATCTTCTGGGATATTGATTTAATGGCAGAAATGGTTAAATAATTCCAATATTCATGGCTCTATTAATAAGCACACCACTGTTAAATCAGAAGCCCTCTGAAATTAAAGAATTTTAAGTATCTGATCATTTGAATAACCTTTTAAAAAAAGTCTTTGCAAATTCTAAAATACATGATTTCCTACAGAATTTAAATGTAAGGAGCACATTCAGGGAAAGTGTAAATGTGATTTCGAAGGAATTATTTCTTAAAATCTACTGTGTTGTCCTGAAAAAAATTATTGTTGCATGAAGTATCTGTTTCCAGCATGCTAGGATTCTTAAAATGTTGCCGAGGGGGCCATAACCCAGCTTGCTGACTCAGGAAGTTACAGAAAAAATGATTATGTCTGTCCCTTACTTTTCACTGGTTTCACTTGAGAATTAATTGTTGCCTTACAATGTTACTGAAATAAACTTTAATATACTAGTTAGTATATTAAAATAGAAAAAATATATCTTTATTGTATTCTGTATCCTCATATGTGAAATTTTTTTAAAGTTCTTTTTAATAGCTGTTAAAAGGCCTAGATCAGCGGTCACTAACCGGTGGTCTGTGAGGTGGGTGACCACTGGCCTAGATGGTTCCTGTGGTTATAACTGCTATTTTAATGGGCCACGTGAGCAAAGAACTCAAGATGGAAATGTTAGTTTACTTCAGTTGGAATCCTTTTGGCTGTGGAATGAGGCTGTGCATCTGAATTTCACAGAAATTAATGACCAACTACTTGGTAAATGTTGAGTTTCAGCATATTTAGCAGTTTTAAATCATATCTATTGGCAAAGGAAATCACTGAAGGGCTAATGAAAATGGTATTTTGTTGGATAGAGCTCATTCTAATCTCCACACAAGAAAAGGGCATCACTACTCAAAACAGTTCAGTACAAGGTGTAAGAGCAGAATGACATTCCTAATACAGTTTACAGAAATTTATGGCCAATAGAGCAAAAATGCACTTAATACCTCTTTATTTAAAAAGCCTAGCCAATTTGGAAGTACATCAATATATATTTTTGACACTACATTATTTGATTTGTAAAAATATAACATGTTGATACTTTTATTTATCCCAAGAATGCAAAGTTGGTTTAATACCTGAAAAATGCAATATACCATATTCATAAAATAAAGGACAACTACCATATAATCATCTCAATAGATGACCAATTATTTGGTAAATATTGACAAAGCCTAACACCTTTTCATGATGAAAAATAACAAACTAATAATAGATGGGAACTTCCTCAACCTAATAAAAATCATTTATGAAAAGAAAGTAACTTGTGATTAAAGACTGAATATAATGCTTTCCACCTAAGTTCAGAAAGAAGACAAAGATGTACACTACTCACTTCTGTTGAATACTGTGCTGGAGGTTCTAGCAAGAGGCATCCAGATTAGCTGCAGATGACATGATCTTTAAAGAAAACCCTATGGAAGCCACAAAAACTATTACAGTTAACTAATGAATCCAGCAGTGTTTTAGGATCTAATTTCAACATACTAACAAAGAGTAATTCTATTTGCAATAGCATGGAAAACAACAAAATACTTAGGAATAAGCTTACAAAAGTACAAGATTTTTATAATGCTAAACTATATAAAACATCGCTGAAAGGAATTAAAGACATGTCCTAAGACCGACAGGCTTAATATTAAGATGGCAATATTCTCCAAATTGATCTATAGATTGAGTTCATATCAAATCCCAGCTGCTTTTTGTGTGTGCACACACATAACTTGACAAACTGATCCTGCAAGGGACCCAGAATAGCCAAAACATTCTTGAGAAAAACTTAGGACTCACACTTTCAAAACTTCCTACAAAGTAGCAACAGTAATCAAGACAGTGTGGTACTAGCAGAAACAGACACAGATCAGTGTAGTGCAATCAGCCAGAAATAGACCCATACACTTACTCATAGTCTAATGAGTTTTGACAATGGGAGAAAAACTTCAGTAAATGGTTCTGGGACACTGAATCTTCACATATAAAAGAACAAAGTTAGACCCCCTCACTTCATAGGACATAAATAAAATGAACTCAAATAGATCAAAGACTAACACGTGGAAACTAAAATCATGAAACCCTTAGAAGAAAACATTGGCATTAGTACCTGCTGTTGCTAACTGAAAGAAATGAGAGGATTTTCACTTTTTTGAAAAAAGCTGTTACCGTACTAACATACATCTTTCAAAAAAGCCAAGTGCCACAGCACAAACTTTCAAAAAGCAGGAACACGCTACTTTTGGATAATGGGGGAATGAAACATGTATCTGATAAGCATCTAGTATCCAAAAGATATAAAAACTCTTGCAAATCAACAATAGAAAGATAAATGACCCAAATATGAAGTGAGCAAAGGATGTGAACTTTTTTATCCAAAGATACACAAATGACTAATAATCATGAAAAGACAGTCATAAGGGAGATGCAAATCTATAATGAGATACCACCACTTAATTATATTAACGCAGATGGCTATAACCAAAAATACAACACTAACAAGTGTAGACCGGAGCCCTCCTCCACTGCTAATGGGAATTGAAAAAAAATAGCCCAGGCACTCTGGGAATATGGTTAGGCATTTCCTCAAAGAATTAACTCACATCACATGACTCAGCATTTCCACTCCTAGACAGAACTGAAAACATGTCCACACAGAACTTACTTGTACATGAATGTTCATAGTAGCATTATTCATGATAGTCAAAACGTGGAAACCACCCAATTCCTTAAATAACTAGATAAATAAATATAGTATGTCTATAAAATAGAGTATTATCCAGCCTTGAAAAGGAATGAAGCATTGATACAAAGATGAACATCATGCTCTTTGAAAGAAGCCAGACAGAAAAAGCCACATATAACATTATTCCATTTATATGAAATGTCCAGAATAGGCAAATCCGTAGACACAGCAGATTTAGGAATAAAGGACAACAGTAAAAAGTAAAAATCAAATTGTTAACCTCACCTATTAGAGATGATGCCTGGTGTCCTCTACACTTTTGTATATAAAGTTTTGCTTGGTGGGAATCATATGGTATGTATGATTTTGTATCATTTTTCATGGTAGTTTAAAACATTTTCCATGCCATCAACATGAATCATTTGTTCCAATCTTGCATTGTCAAGCATCTAGGATGCCACCAACTCTTGAGGCTCCTATCCTAAATAATTCTGCATATAAATAAATATTAAGTCTGCTGAATTTCCAAGTTATTTCGTAAGAAAAATTCTAAGAGGTGGAATTATATGATCAAAAGAATATTTATGTGGCTTTTAATACATATACTTTTTGCTGTTATCCTGAGATGGTGAACAAACAAAAGTTAATGTAATGGTTTTATGGCCCTTTACCAAGTAAAGTACACATTACAGAAGTAGCAGCAACTTTAATTCAAGCAAAGGTTGACTCTATATCCCCAAATGACTTCTTATTAGCAAATCATTTAAACCTCAAATAGTTATACTGAATAAATTCACTGGTTAAAAATATGGCTTAAACAGTTGATACGTGAACCAAACAAGGCAAAAAAAGATTGAGTTTTTAAATATTAAATTGTATTAACAGCCGAAACCGGTTTGGCTCAGTGGATGGAGCGTCGGCCTGCGGACTGAAGGGTCCCAGGTTCGATTCCGGTCAAGGGCATGTACCTTGGCTGCGGGCACATCCCCAGTAGGGGGTGTGCAGGAGGCGGCTGATCGATGTTTCTCTCTCATCGATGTTTCTGACTATCTCTCTCCCTTACTCTCTGTAAAAAATTAATAAAATATAAAAAAAAATTGTATTAACAAATTACTAGAGAAATTGCCTATAAATTTGTCTTTTTTTTTTTTTTTTTGCCTTGGAGCCACCCATTCCTATTAGTTGAAAAACAAGTATTTTCTAGAGAACTCATTTATGGCATTAACCCCAGGAATATAGCTCTTATTGACGCCTGCTTGGGACAGTGGAAGATGAACCCAGCAGCACATTAGGATATTTGAAAAGATGACAGCTGTTTAAATGGTAAATCATTTTTATTGACGGAATATTCACACCAAGCACAAAAGTAATGCTAGGTCTTCTCCTAGTGGACTAGGGCAGAAGAAATTTCAGTTTAGTTTTTTGCTGGGCTCATGATGTACTCACCTGGGAAACAGTTCTATCTTAAGATTCAGGGAAAGGTGGTTTAAAACAAAGGCTTAAATAAAAGTAGCACCAGAAGGACCAGGTCAGGTACCAATAATCACATATTCCACCCATTCAGGAGTTTCTGTATGTGAAATTATTGCACTTGTAAAAAGTAAATGATAGTAAATTACCAAACCCAATAATTTAAAACAGTCTGATGAATTCTGAACTAAGCAATTTCAAAATAGTCTTGAGTTTCCCATCAAAGGGAACTTGGCTAGGACAACTAAATCTAGCCACTTACTTTTAAAAACAAGGACAGAGGACCAAGTTTTATTTCTAAACTCTAATTGCGCTAAGAGGAGAGAGGCTGTTTTACATAGTGGTATGAATTTGGTCCACATGAAATACATTGTTATTATAAAAATAAACAAGTTTGTTTTTGTAAAAAATAACATTGCATTCCTTTGTTCAAATTGCACAATACAAACAAGCTATCTAAATTAATACTGTTATAAGGTAATTAGAAGTACATACACTGGGTATGTGTTTAATCTGAAGCAATTAAGGAGTATGCAGTTTTCATAATGTATGAAAACTAAAATTAAGTCATATCTAGAAATACATAAAATATTTTAAAAATTACAATGAAGAATGCATTCTTTACATACTAATTTTTAGTTAGCCGTGATAATACAGGATTCAGTATATTTACATAAAACTCCATTTTTACTCAATTTACAAAAGCAATAAATAAGAAACTACATTAATTTGCACAAAACCTGTTTCATTTCATGATTGGTGTGACCATTTCTGTTATTTTATGACCAAGCCAATAATAAACCTGTCTTCCTCTATGAAGATTGCTCATATTTGGAAAGAAGAGCAAGCCCTGTCTTTATTCCAAGAGTGACTATAAATGGCCATGCAGAATCCAGCATAAAACCATACAAATTATTAATAATACAAGCCCTAAAAATATGAACAGTGCCTTTGAGTATATTTATACAAGAGTATTCACAAAAAGATAAAATTCTTGATACAAAATAGTTTAGTGGTATCTAACACATAATTAGACAAGAACCCCTCCGACCTCCGGTCCAGCAGGAATGCAGCTGGCACACTGCCTCACAGGTATAGCACTCCCATCATTCAGGACTGGCATGTGCTGTGCCAGGGCAGACATCTGCTCAGGAGGCCCAGTCAGAGTCCACTGCTCTCAATCTAGGGCATTCCAGGTAGCTCAGGTACCTGACAAGCTACAGCAAGCACATGAGCATTTATTTTTAAAAAAGCAGTCTGGACACACGCTGAACCAGAAAACGTAAGAAGCTATATGTAGTGAAAAAGCAAGCTCATTTGGGGCAAAACAATCCCTATGGTTTAAGAGCTACCAATCTTAAGAATAAAACCAAAATATTCTCATGTACATCTGTACAGTATTCTTTATTACTTTCCACCAAAGCTTTTTTTTTATTTTATGAAAGATGATTTATTCTGATATCATATTTTTCTGGAGTCAAGGAGATTTCTTAGAGAAGAGTTAGTTAAAATTTAATACCTTACCAGAGTCTCTGAGCTGAGCTCCCTGGTTAAATCATCCAATGAGGTCACAGTGTCCTCAGTTGCACGCACGCTGCTAATTAATACTGCCGTGGTGACGGCACCTCACCGTTGTTAGGACACACAACAGTCGTAAGTCCCATCCTGAAAAGTTTCCTCCTCCTCTGCGCGGGTTGTGTTCTCCTCTTTCCCGCTGACCATACCGCTACCTCCGACCTCGCCCTGGGGGATGCTTCCATGGCCTGAGGAGCTCCTGCTCTCCTCTGCCCGGGGACTAGTCTGTTCAGGAGTCTTACCCACAGTTACTGGCTGGAAGGCTTCAGGATGGACCTGCTCTTCTGTTATCTCACTGAGCTTCTGTAGTTGTGGCTTAATGATGTTCAAAAATGGCTTATATCCAGGACTAAGTAAAGGAAAGAGGAAATTAGTTCATCTGCCATATTCAAAAGGCTCCACAGAGTGTTATATATATATACTAGAGGCCCAGTGCACGAAATTCGTGCACGGATAGGATCTCTAGGCCTGGCCCGTGATTAGGATAGATCAGGGCGTTCCGGCTGTTGGCCGGGGCCTTCCTTCATTCTGTGCCGCCCCCTAGTGGTCAGTGCACGTTATAGCGAGTGGTTGAACTCCTGGTCGAACTCCTGAGGGGACACTTTGCATATTAGCCTTTTATATATGCAAATATACTTTTTCTATTGATTTCAGAGAGAAAGGGAGAGATAGAAACATAATGATGAGAAAGAATCATTGATTGGCTGCCTCCTACATGCCCCCCACTGGGGATCAAGCTCGCAACCCGGGAATGTGCCCTGATAGGGAATCGAACCATGACCTCCTGGTTCATAGGTTGATGCTCAACCTCTGAGCTACACTGGCCGGGCATTACAGTGTTATAGAAAAATTCCTACTAAACACAGATACAGTAAGGTCAGTGATTGATTATGAGGGGAGAGGAGGCAGCACAGGGAGGTAGGAAGGGAAGGTTTCTTAGGTGCCCTGGCCAGCATAGCATTAGCATGAGTCTTAAATTTCTGAGCACTAGGAGCAAATTATCTAGCACTACAATTAAAAATCATGTTGCACAGTGTAAGGACCAACAGGATTTCATACCTGAAAAAGAACTTTCAGAGAACCTGAATGAATTTTCCAATTAAGGAAAACTAGATCCAAGAAAGGGAAGCCCCCAAATCCACACATAATTGGTGAGTAAGGGCTAGAACCCCAGGCGCCTAACTTCTATCCACTACTTTTTTTTTTAAACTAAAGTGTCCTTTATTCTATATGTCCTAATAGAGTTTTATTAGCATCCACTACTATTTTTTTTAAAATATGCTTTTATTGATTTGTAGAAGGGAGAGGGACAGGGAGATAGAAACATTGATGAGAGAGAAACATAGATCAGCTGCCTTCTGCATGCCCCTTCCTGGGGATCCAGCTGGCAGCCCGGGCATGTGCCCTGATCTGGAATCAAAGTGGTGACCTCTTTGTTCATGGGTTGATGCTCAACCACTGAGGCACACTGGCCAGGCCATCCACTACTCTTAATTTGGTTTGCTAGTAACTGCCATGGAATTTGTTAAATTCATACAGACTAAGTTTTTATTTTTTTCAAGTAAAAATTTTTAGATTATTTAATTCCACAGAACCACAAACCTTAAGTTCCAGTCTTAATTCATAAGCCAGTCAGAAAAAGATAAATATCACATGATCTCACTCATTTGTGGAATATAATGAACAATGTAAACTGATGAACAAAAACAGATCCAGAGACAGAGAAGCATCGATCAGATGGTCAAACGTCAGAGGGAAGGTAGTGGAGGGTGGGGGTAAGGGGGAGAGAGCAACCAAAGGACTTGTATGCATGCATATAAGCCTAACCAATGGACACAGACACCAGGGGTGTGAGGGCATGAGTGTGTGTGTGTGTGTGGGGGGGGGGGGGGGGGAGCAATGGGGGGATAAGGACACATGTGTAATATCTTAATAAAGAAAAACAAAAACAAACAAAAAAACATTTGTGCTGCATCAATTTTAAGTCAGTGATATGCATTCCATTTTAAAACGACCAGCTATCTCACTGGACATCACTCATCTAAATGTTTGGTACAGAACAGTAACTAAAGAACACAGCCTTAAAATGAACATATTAAAGCATTTTTTATATTGACCAACCTAAAATCTCTAAATAAGTGAACCAGAGCTAAGCCTTAATGGGAAAGGACAGGGTTCACCAATGAACAGCAGAGAAACAAGCTGACAGAAACCAGCACTTACCAGTCTGCAGAGGCCCAACGGTCCACCGCATGCAGCCCTGTCTTTATGTTCTGTAACATCTCTCCATCTACCTCTGTCGTCTGTATAATCACCAAAATCTGGTTGATTATTGAGGATTCTCTAAGAATCAAGCCTATGACAATGCACCAGTCCAGACATCCTGCCTCCATGAAGATGTGTAGCAAATACCTGTACAGAAACAGAAACAGAGTAACTGAGAAGGAAATATGCAGCTAAGAACAATCTAGATGTCAGAAGGGCAATCTACCAGGAAAGGAGCCCCTGCACCTTATTTGCCCAAATATCCCAAGTAGGGATTCTGTGCGTTCAGAGGCCGAGACACTCACCGCAGCTGGACCTGGGATTTGTGAGGCCCTTTACTGGCCAACTCCATGGAGATGTGCTCTAGCTCTGACTGCGTTAAGCTGAGCGTGGAGAAGCTTTCGTCCACCACTGTCCAGTCCCCATCCACCATGGAGCTGCTCTCAGTCAAGTCTGTGGCTGAACCAATACTGCATTCATCGCCTGATGGAGAAGTGCCAAAAGTTATAAACTAACTTCATGTGGAAAATGTTTTAACTTTAGTTTTAAATATTGGCTGTTTCTTAGATGTTGATTTCTCTTGAAGAGTTTGAAACTAAAACATAAATCCATTGCTAAAATTCCCAAGCTAGATTAACAGTAGTAGGTATTTTTTAAAAAGCCATTAGAGCTTGGCCAGTGTGGCTCAGTGGTTGAACACTGACCTATGAACCATGAGGTCATGGTTTGATTCCTGACCAGGGCACATACCTGAGTTGTGGGCTCAATCCCCATTGAAGGGTGTGCAGGAGACAACCAATCAATGATTCTCTTTCATCATTGATGTTTCCATCTCTCTCCCTCTCCCTCCCTCTGAAGTCAATAAAAACGTGAATTTTTAAAAAAAAGCCATTAGAGAGGTACCAGGCATTATGTGCCTTCACATGGAAAAACATGCTACTACCTATTAAAAAAAAGAACTATAATCTGGTAAGTCTTTAGATTCAATGACCAATTGGCAAGAAAAACAGAGGAAACAAACTAAATCATCAAGATGTAATCACCAAAATCCACATTATGGGGAAATCCATGAAGCAAGTTTCTTCAATGAATAAGTAGGAAGAAAAAAAAAAGATGGGGACGGGAATAATCACTAAAAAGAGAATTAAAAACATAACAATCACAATCTATCAACCTTATTTAGACCTTGAGCCAAGCCATAAAAGACAATTATGAATTAGAAATAATTGGACTCTGAAAGCTTACTGGATATTTGATGGGTTAAAATTTTAGAAGGATGATATGGTATTATGGCTAATTTTTAAAGAGTCCTTTTAGAGATAAATACTGTAATATTCACAAAATATATGTTTTGGATTTGGTTAAAAAAATACCAAAAGTGGATGAAACAAATTTGGTCATGAGTTGGTAATTGAAGCTGGGTGATGGATACGTGGATCCATTATCTCAACCTTTATGTCTGAAATGATCTCTAAAAAGTTTCTTTAAAAAAAAAAAAAGCAATGGGCCCTGGACAGTTAGAGCGTCCTGGGTTTGATTCAGGTCAAGAGCACGTACCTACCTCATTTGCAGGCTCCTCCCTGGCCAGGGGGCGTGTGCAGGAGGCAACCAATCGATGTATTTCTCTCACATGGCTGTTTCTCTCGGTCTTTTCCTCTCTCTCCCACTCTCCCCCCCCAAAAAAAATCAATGGAAAAATATCCTCAGGCAAGGATTTAAAAAAAAGAGCAATGGTACCACCTCATGTCCATTAGGATGGCTAATATTTAAAAAAAAAAACAGCAAATAAGTGTGGGCAAGGATGTATAGAAACCTCAACACCCTTGTCAACATTGGTGGGAATGTAAAATGGTATAGCTGCTATGGAAATATGATGGTTCCTCAAAAAAAAATTAAAATTAAAAACAGAATTACCATATGATCTGGCAATCCCACTTTTGGATATATACCCCAAAGAATTGAAAACAGTGTCAAAGAGATATATACTTTCATGTTCACTACAATATTATTCATAATAATCAAAGGTGGAAGCAACCCAAATATATGGATGGATAAACAAAATGTGGTATATACATACAATGAAATATTACTCTACCTGAGATATTACAGGAAGTTCTCATGCATGCTACAACAGGGATGAACTTTGAGAATGTTATGCTGAGTGAAATAAGCCAATTACAAAAAGACAAATACTGCATGATTCCATTTACATGAGGTATCTAAGGTAGTGAAATTCATAGAGATATAAAATAGAATGGTATTTGCCAGTAGTTGGGGAGTGAGGAATGGGAAGTTGTTATGAATAGGTATAGGGTTTTAGTTTGTAAGATGAAAGAGTTCTGGATACTGGTAGAACAATGTGAATGGGAATTATAAATACTACTGAACTGCATACTTAAAAATGGTTAAGAAGGTAAATTTTTTATGTATTCTACCACACTTGAAGAAAAAATAAGCCTACCCACATAGCAGCAGCTTATAGTGATGACAGGTGAATACCTGGCCATTAAGAAAACTGCAGAAAATCAGATTAGTTACTACTAGTTGCTCCTAATTATATAAACCTAAGCAACATAAATCACTTAAAAAATTCCTCAAATTTTATCTTACCCATTTCTTTCTTTAATTTTTCCTTTACTGATTTTTAGAGAGAAAGGGAGAGGGAGAGATAGAAACATCAATGGTGAGAGAGAATCATTGATTGGCTGCCTCCTGCATGTCCCCTACTGGGGATTGAGCCCACAACTTGGGCATTTGCCTTGACAGGGAATCAAACTGGTGACCTCTTAGTTTCTGGGTTGACGCTCAATTGCTGAGGCACACCGGCCAGGCCTTACCCATTACTTTAAGAGCAGAGGTTGGCATACATATTTTGGTAAAGGGCAAGATAGTAAATATTTTAGGGTTTAAAGTCTAAGAGGCAAAAATAAGGATATTATGTAGGAAGTTAAAAGAAAAAAAGAAAATGTCCACATTTTAAAATAAACGAAAAAGAAAGATAAGTGAGTACAATTTTTTATGATACAGGTATACTTATGAGAAAAATGGAATTCTTATTTGGGAATAGATAACATTCTGCTTACATGAGATTCAAAGTCAGTGTTTCTGTACATTAAAATCTATTGCAAAAGTTCAATTAGTGCTGATTTGTAATAAGATTTTGCCTATTTCATTTTACCTAAAATAAATATGGTGGCCTATAGCCAAGGCCAATTGGCCTTGTTCTAGCGACCCTCACCTACCCGGCAGATGCTAATGGGTAATCCTCAAGGAAGCCTCTTCAAAGAAGAATGAAGCTCTCTCTCTGAAGTGCTGCAGCACCTCAACTCCCTCCCAAAGGAACTGAGGAAGAGCTAGGCCTTAAAGTGACACTCACCTCTGTTAGATAAAGGTGACAGGAAGGCGTCTTGCATTTGTGGTCCCTGGGATGAGGCTGTGTCTATCTCATGGTGGGTAGGGCCAATGTTGCTGAGCCAGCTCTGACTTCGCTGGACATTAGAGAGGCCAGCATCTATCTCAAGGTTTAAGAAACGGTCAGCTGATTGAGATTTTAACAGCTGCTCTCCCACTGCAAGGCAGGCCCAAAAACAAGAAAATGGAAATTCAAGATGCACACACTGCCATTTCCAATTCAGTCCTTTCAGCTTCTCTTCCCGAACTCGCTCAATATTAGAAGTTAAAAGCCAATAACTGTCCTACACTGCATCCCCCGCCCATAAACCAGGGCTGGGGGCTGTAACAAAATGGACTGACTAGGTAATGCCACCCAGGAGTCATCTAACATCATCACATCTTACTAGAACTAGGCAAAATTTTATTCTGTTCATCTTTGATGTGATTTTCCTTGGTTCTAAGATGACATGAAGTTTCCAAATGCCATAATTAAAGGCTTTTGTTTCAATTTTCTTAAGTGACAATTAGAACAGTCTTCCTTAAAAAGACCTGAACTAAAAAACCTTATCTTTTAACTTTTCTTTCACCAAAATGCAGTTTCACTTTGTCCCCTCCTACTTTAGGAGATGGGCTCTCAAAGATGCATTTTTACCATTTCTCTGGAATGAGCTGTCAGTTAAGGAACAATTTAGCTTATTTTGATTAACCAATTCCAAAACTCCTTCCCATAGTAAGTGTGGTAGTTCTATATTCAGTCAATTCTCAACTTGATAATGTGAGATAACTATATTTATACATTGGACTTCAAGGTCAGTCTCTGAGACATAGGTTCTACTTTATTCACATCCTTGATCAAAATGGTGGATGATCTGACTGATGTACAAAAACTCGGCTTTTATCTCTTTCTGAGTTTGGAATGAAAAGACTTCTTTGAATATCAACTAACTGCAAAATGTCTAAGTTCCTGGAGTAAAACACACTCGCCTGTACCTTGACACAAGCTTGCACTACCTGTTCGGAGTTTGCCGTTCTTGAAAGGAGAACTGAGAGAAGAGGCTGGGATGATGGGAAGTGGCCACAGGAAATCTTTGTGGAGTCTCTTCAGGGCTATCACAAAGTTGTCCACCCGGGCAGCTCGGGCACGCTCCTTGCAGAGCCAACTAATGAGTTCAAAGCCCAACTGGGCTGCAAAGCAACCCAGGTCCTTGAGCCGAACTTCTTCTAAGAGACGCCGAGCATGTCTCCAGAGCATCATGTCAATATACATGTTCTCTGCACAGTCGCTGTCTTTACTCCATCTGTAAGTGGGAACACAAGGAAGCTACAGAAAAACCTTTACTGGAAG
Organism: Myotis yumanensis; assembly: GCF_028538775.1. Lineage (NCBI taxonomy): Eukaryota > Metazoa > Chordata > Mammalia > Chiroptera > Vespertilionidae > Myotis > Myotis yumanensis. The sequence goes on from NW_027223930.1 coordinate 14,531, forward strand.
GCTTCACATACTTTTACGTAGTAGCATGAGTGCGCTGATAGGGAGGTGAGAGATCCAAGATCTAATTCTGATTGAAGAGGAGAATAAAATATTAGGTCTTCTCCTCCTTGTGATACCACAACCCGCTGAACAATGCCTGGAACTCAGCAGGCTTTTACAGCGTAATTGTAGAATGAATACATGGAATAGGAGAAAACAGGAGGCAAAGCCAAACCAGGCAAGAGGTGGTAACTGCTTGAAGGAAAGACAGGGAGGACATAAATGCTATATTTAATTTAAAGACCAAGGAAAAGAGGGGAGGAAATCAGATCATAGAAACTAATGAGAAGAAAGGTGAAATGAAGTCTTGTAATGTGAGTTATGTAGACAACTTAAAAAATACAAATAAAAAAATAATTTAAAAAAATTAACAATTTCACTAAATCCAGTCTATCTTCCCTTACCTGTGGGGGCTGGTGTGCCCACCTGGTCTGTAACGGTATGTGGTGCTTCCATGAGAGGCAGCCCTGGAGCAGGCGGCCTGGACTCAAGTCTCAGCTCTGCACTCATTAGTTGTGTGAACATAACCAAGTTTATGTTCTGGACTCTGTTTCTTCACCTGAATCGTGTGGGTAACAACAGTACCTACCCTTATGTACCCTTAGCAGTTGTTGAGAGAATTAAAGACCTACACGTGTAAATGCCAGAACCATGCTTAGCACATAGTGAGCACTGAGTCTGCGTTCGTATTTAAATTCAGGGTATGGCTGAGAAGCTTCTGTTTGCCTGACAATTGTTTATAGGTTGCATTTCACGTGTATATAGCCCAAGATTGTGTGTATGTTGCAAGTGGGGGTGATATTAATGGCTGTGATAAGAAAAAGCAGTTAAACATCACAATAAAAAAAGTTCAGTAAGCTCTATGTGCCAGGCACTGCAGACACAATACGAACAATATGAAAGGATTAGGGAAAAGAAAAAAATAGGAGACAAGAACGTGCAACACAAGAAGGAATCATGGACCTCACAAACGGGGAAATTCTATTTTATAATGTTCAGTGTGAGTCCACAGCTGACCTCTCAGAAGCAACAGCCCACCCACGGGGGATGGAGGTTCCCATCTCCAGATGTACTTCCTTGTTGCTCTCCCACTGTTTTAATGATCTCTCCAATCAGAGTCACAGGACAATCAAGCATATGAGGACTGAATTTTTTTTTTTTTTGTCAAGTAGTACAGTTAGAAAGGAGGATAAAACTGTTGACTGTAAGAAGACTTTTGGATTACCTGCAGCTTTATTATCTTCCTTTTTATCCTATAATCAAGTAATTTAAAGTTAATTACATTCCGAACAGATATATTGAGACCTCTAATACAAGGGGCAGAAAACTGTAGAAGTGAACTTTGGAGGAAGAAGAAAGGCAAGTTTTCTGAGAATTGCAAAAGGAAGTGCAAGTAGATCAAGTAGTTGTTTTCATGAGATCTGACTTTACAAATGCCCTGAAATGCAATGTCACTCAATGCCCTAAAAGCATAATGGCTTTTCATCCTTTTACCTTTTTCCCGAAGGCCCAGATGGCATACTTAGTGTTTTCTGTAAGCTGAATTTACTAGCAGGTACGTTGTCAGCTGACTGGGACAAACTGATGCTGCGATTCCTGAAGAACTCAAATCCTCCGCTTGAACTGGGTTCCTGCAAGTGCACACAATGTGCAGTGAGGTTAGAGGGGATGCCACACGGGTATATGCCCAGAGAAGCTGCCCAATTTGCAACTAACCTGAGCTGTAGGTGTGGATGGAGGTGTCTCAGATTCTCCAGAGCCAATGGCTTTAAGAAATCGAATCATGTGCCGACATAAGTCCCACTTGCCTTGCTCTAGGGCTGTGTTGAACAGAAGGGTGGCATGTTGCCTGCTTACTGCTGGGACTTCCATATTCTACAAAAACAACCAAGGAAGACAAGCATTCCTTTTATGCTGCAAATAATTTGGGAAACTATGAGCAACTCTTTATCTCCATGGTTCCCTAAACCCAGAGGAGAGATGCAGCTGCAACACTGCAGGGGACAATTTAACAGCGAAATTAAAGGAGCACTAGAAGTATCAGACAGGAAGAGCTGTGGTGCATACTGTGCTGCGTAACGTAAATTGTGAATATTGAACGCCCACTACATGCCAGAGCGTTATATAAACCTCACACACACTCTTTCACTGCCCCTAGACCAGTGGTCGGCAAACTCATTAGTCAACAGAGCCAAATATCAACAGTACAATGATTAAAATTTCTTTTGAGAGCCAAATTTGTTAAACTTAAACTATATAGGTAGGTACATTGTTATTAACTTAATTAGGGTACTCCTAAGCTGGCCTTTGCTAAAAACATCCTCAATCTGAGGGGTCGACCTCAGCGAACGTACCCCCACTTCTTCTAACGCCACTTCTTCAAAATACACTCGCCCAGGCCAAAAACCGACTTCTGCGCATGGGCCACGAAGTTTCAATCACACTGTACGTGCGCGCCCGCATGTGGTATTTTGTGGAAGAGCCACACTCAAAGAGCCACATGTGGCTCGCGAGCCGCGGTTTGCCGACCACTATCCTAGTGAATCGGCAAAATGGGTACGTCATTCCTATTTTACAGATGAGAAAACTGACTTAAGTAACTTGTTGAAGCAAGAATAAAAATCTAGATTTGCCAGACTCCCAAAAAGCCCAGGTCTGTCTCCTGGGACAGCTTTCTGAGGACGGGAATTAAAAATCGTTGCTTTGGGCAGTAGTATGTAGTACTGTTACACAAACAGCATCCTAAATAATTCTTTCACAAATTTATTTATTTGTTATCCTCACCCAAGAACATGTTTATTGATTTTAGAGAAAGAGGAAGGGAAAGAGAGAGAGCGAGAGAGAGCAAGAAAAACATCGATTTGAGAGACATGGATCGGATGCCTCCTCTACTCGCCCTGACTGGAGATAGAACCTGCAACCTAAGTTAAGTATGTGCCTTGACCAGGAGTCAAACCTGCAAACTTTTGGTGTATGGGACAACACTAGAAACCAACTAACCCACACGGCCAGGGCTCTTCCGCAAATTTAACCTTACTGCCTACTCTGACCTTCATGGAATGGTGACTAATAGACAAGTTTAACTGTAATTAATCCACAGCAACTTAGGGATTCTGATAGAACAAAAGTTTCCAATTTCACTGATTCAGAGATCACTGAAAGTCTAAGGAGTGACCTAAAAAACAACAACAGCTGCATTAATTTGTTTCTATTTTTATGATTCTGTGGCTCTTTAAGATTAATCAAGGAATCAGAATTTCATGGCCGTCCAGCCTCTGCTGAAATATCTCTGGTTTCAATCAGTTGTCACTGTCGACAGGAAATCTGCCTCAGGCAGTCTGAAACCAGGTTTATGGTTAGCTTCTTACATCAGCAACAGAACTTTACAGTCATCGAAACTTTAGTGCAGCCTGTCAAATCCACATCAGACACACAGGAACAACAAACTATCAAGCAGCCTTGTCAAATATATAGTGAAGCAAATTTTCAAGAGTCTCAAAGGACACATTATTTTGAGAAGAACTGCAATGAGAGTAATTACTGGGCAGGCCTGAGTCCTCTTAACTCACTGTGGGAGCCTCATAAAAGGTGCCCTGCTATGACCCAGGCTCTAACCAGAGTCCCCGCATCAAGCACACACTACAAGGAAACACCTATTATGTATGCTGGGGTGGCTCAGACAAACCCAGTAATATTCATGTTGTATGTACTATAATACATATAATATGATACTTCTTCAGTATTACTCAAAATAGTATTATAAACTCATCAGTCTGTTTTAGGCCTAATTATGGACAAACAGGATTTTTAAAACTCTGCAATGTTACTATCAAGCAATGAATGCATAAATGAATGGAACAACACATTGATGTTTCACTCTCTGTCTCCCTTCTCTCTCTGAAAATAAATAAATTAAAAAAACCTGCAATGTTCCTTTTTAATATTCAAAGAAATTTTCTATTTGATAAAAATAAGTTCTTCAAAAGCAAAGATATAAAATGAATAGAAAACAGGACTGAATTAATTCCTTAAACACAATCACAGTGTCAAAACAGGACATTTCTTTTTCCCCAGAAGTTTAAGATCATTAATTCTTGTATCTTTATAAGAAGAGAGCTGTTACCTGTAAGATAATAAGGTAAGAGGCAGCTGTGTCCAAATCCTGAGCCATCAAACATTCCTCAAACAAGTCCTTGGGGTTTCCCACGGCTGCAAAAAGGTAGTTCCACAGGGCATACTCGGTCTTCCTGGCACAATGCACAACGGTCTGCAGGAAGAGGGGGAACTCGGTGATAAACTTCGCCACTGTGGGAAGCAGGGGGTCGGGAATGGGCTCCCGTGAGGTAGCTTCCTCTTCCAGCACTTCATGGAGCATGAGCTCCAGCACGTGAGGGAAGTAGGGTAACGCGGAGCAGGACTGGGCCAGGAGCAAGGCCTGCTCCCCGAGGTTCCTGACCAGCAGCTGACGTAGGATGTGGTGGAGGTAGATCTGCGAGGTTCTCTCCACGACACAGAAGGGGAAGAGCACCTCCAGCTGCTCCCTAGCACTGCTCCGAGTGTACAGAGAGTCGTAGAGCACAGTGTCATTGACAGCACCGAGGACTAACGCATCTTCAAACAGAACCGCCAGCGGGTAAATGTTGATGTGGAAAGGCAGCATGATCCGCTGGGACAAGAAGGAATGGGGCTTGCGGTGGTCCCTCGGGAAGAGAGGGAGCCAAACTTTCATCCCTGCCCCTCCACAGCTCAGCCAGAGGGCCTCCAGGAGGTGCCGCTTTTGTTTATTTGCTCGACATGTAGTCCATACATTTTCAACAGACTGAGCTAGTACAACAGGAGGACAGAATGGCAGCTGGAAAAGGAGACAAGAATCAGGTTTTTTTCCTATTAAATCTGTAGGTTAAGTTCCTAGGCACTAATTTCCCAAGACTTTCAAAATGCAAGTGCAACTTTTTAGGAAAATTACGGTAACTTATTTAGAATTAGAGTTAATAATAATCCCCTGGCCTTTCAGAGTATGTGTATTTAAATCTAAAAACCAAAACCTATGAACTTCACCAGTTTATACTATTTTCCCATTAGAATTTGGAAATAATGCCTAAGCAATAACATCTGGAGTATGGAACATTTTATTATTATTTCGGGACCTTATCCTTCACCCTTTACAAATTGTTTTATTCCCTGAGGCTTAAGGCTATTTTCACGTACTTTCTCAGTGTCCAAATCACAAGACAATACTCTCCTCTTAAATTATTTTATTCCCTCATCCTGATGCCATACATTGTTAACGTCCTAGATGATGTGTATTCACTTACCAGTTTCCTCTGGTTCGGGTTACTGTCCTTCTCCCGGATCTGCGGGCCTGACCGGTCTCTCTGCATCATGATGAGCTGCCCTGCAAGATTCAGCATAATGCTCTCTGCATCACGAGCCTGAAGAAAAAGAAATTGAATCCACACTAAATTTTAGGTATGTTTTCAGCATTTTCTCCCTAATCCCTAAGGTTTACAGTTTAAACGACCAACAATATTTATTGAGTGTGTACCCTGTGTAGCTATTCTGTTAGGCTCTGTGGGTATGTACAAGAAGATTTCTGACTAGGCTAGGAAATGCTTAACACAATGTAATTAATGAACATGCAAATCAATATAAAATTGAGGGCTGAGCTGAATTATCTTGGAAAAATTAAGAGACCTTCAGAAGTTCATAAAAATGAGAGTTCAATTCAGTGGCAATAGAGAGTTCAATAGGTGGCATAGCTAGAGAAGGCTTGAAGGATGAGGAAGACATACATGGGTAGGTGGGAAAGGTTTGGTACTCTAATTGAAGAACAAGTGTAAATTACATGGATAGGCTGGAATAATTCTTTTGGGAAAGTGAGAACAATCTGTCTAGATTAGGGGTATTATGAGAAAAACAGTGGGTGGTAACAAACCTTCAGTTGTAAAAAGGAAGAGTAATTTGACTAAAAAAACCCCCCACAAAACAAAAGCTTACTGATATCCTACACATAAAGGGTAGAAAAAGAGGACTGAAGCAAATTCTTTTTTCTTCAGTTGGACCCATGCATTCAACATTTTCTAATGATAATATTACAATATGTAAGAACAGGTGACCACACAGCATTTTCAGGCAATTTTAATGAACTCTTCAGAAACCTATAACCCAAAAGAAGGGACAACCTGTATCCTTTAAACCCTAAATCTAAAGGAACCCTACACACCATCTCTTACCTCCCCAAATCCCTGAAAGATTATTCTCATTGGGGTTTCGGAGATAAGGGCTCCCTCTCATGAGGGAGGCATTTGACTGTTGACTTGTTCTCACTGCTAGCTTTTTAAAAATCTTTAATATTAATGAAGCCATGCTTTGCTGTAGCAATCTTGGTCTTCCCTCTGTGGAAGACGTATTCCATCTATTTCCTATTATACAGTTCGAACTCAATCTGCTCTTTACCAAGTTAGATATCTCCTCGTTGTGAAATGCCCTCCTGTAGCAGGGCACCTAGCACTACTCATGCTACTGATTGCCTATTGTATCTGAGATATCAGGAGTCCTTTTTTTCCTAATATAAAAATGGCAAACATAATTAAAAGTACGGAGAATAGTATAATGAACCCCATATTCCAATCATCCTAATCCACAATTATCAAGAGTTTGTTGTATTTGTTCTATCGATCCCTTTTTTAAAATTTATTTTGCCAAAGTATTTTAAAGATAGCATGCCATTTTATTCCTATACACTTAATCTGCATCTCTAAAATATATGAATGTTTGCTTATATAATCATAATGCCAATATCACATCTAATAAAATTTACAATTCTTCCTTAGTGTCATCTCTCAGTCCATATTTAAATATCTTTACTTGTTTTAACAGTGTCTCTTTATAGTCAGTCTGACTCAGGATACAAATGAACTTACGCATTACATTACCTGTTATGGCTCGAACGTCTTATTTAGATGAGTCTCCTCTTACTATACTTTTCTCTCCCATGTCATTAACTTATTCTAGCTCTTCTACATTCTGTTTCCTGTGGTGTTAAACTAAAATTCCCTGTATTTCCTGTGAATGGAAGATGACTTTATACAATTTGGGTTCAATGTTTTTGGTAGTAACTCTTCATGTTGCATCACCCAGGAAGCATGCCACACCTCACTCTCCCACTTTCCTGATAAGACTTATTAAGACTAAGGTATGACCACCTCATTCTTTCACTGTAAAGCCCCCACCAACCTTTCGTCTGCTGATTTCACCTAATAACCATTGCCTGAATCAGTTATTTCCTTGGGCGACTCTTTAATTCTTACATTCCTCCCACATCTTTTACCTAGAATTCTTCTGTAAAACAGAACTTTTCCTTATCAACTATGACTATCTGGTTACCATGACATATTTTGCAGAGGAAATGGGATCTTTATTTTAAAGGAGTTTCATGAAAGTGCCTTAATAGGAAGAAAAAGACAGACTGAGCAGACAGGGATGACAAATCTACATGGAATTTTCCTATGAAAATGGGTTCCACATTGATATGAAGTTTGGAAACCATTGGTTTAATGTAAGGAGCCTTGGAATAGAAGGTATGCAACCTGGGTCCTGGTGGCACCACTACATGCTTTTACCATAAAAGATAGCATTCTCCTTCCTCTTCCCTCATCATTAACTAATGGGAGTCCTCCAGACGTAAATCCATGCTACTTCTTTCCATCTTCTTTGTCATTGCCCAAGTTTGGGCCACTAAATGCAACTCACCTAGATCATTACAATGCTTCCCAGAGAATCTCCCTACATCCTGTTTTGTCCTACTCTAGTTCATTTCCTCCTTACAGTTAGAGTACATGTTATAAAGTTTACATGTAGTAATATCCAGCTTAAAATTAAGATAAAGTCTGAAGTCTCTATCAACAACAGGACTCATGTCCTGACATTCCATGCTTCAGTCACTCTGAAACTCTTCCAATTCCCTGCACGTGTCATGTTCTCTCTTATCTACGGGTCTTTGCTCTACTGTTCCTTCTGCCTCAACTGCCCGCCACCCCCTCTGAGCCTCCCCGCCCCCCCCACCCCCCCCACCCCACACACACACACTTTACTTAGATAACCATCACTTGTTCTTCAGGTCTCCACCTGAATGGTACAGAAATCTCTGATTGTTCAGACTACTCCGCGTTTTTGTTACACACTCTTAGTAACCTGTACTACTTTTGGTATACACCTTACAATTATAATTACTTATGTAATTACTTCTTTATTATTGAGCAGAAACCATGTTTATTTAGCTTGTCACTGTAACTCAGCATCTACACATAAGGCATATACTAGACACTTAGTATTTATTTAGTGAACAAATAAACAGTTCCCAATATCAACTTAAAAAACTAAATACTGAGATGACAATTCTAAAGAGCTCATAACAGAATGATACCTGCTGTGGCATTTTCAAGGTGATTCCATTCTCTGTACTCACTGATGTCAGAGTGACAGATACTACCAGGAAAGGGTGAGGAATGTAGCGTGACATGGAGACTTCCTGAAGAACCTGGATACCAGCAGTAGTATTTGGACTGTAACAACAAAAGAGAAACCCACACACCTCAAAAACAATGCTAGCAAGGTTGCTCCCCCGACCCCCCGCTATTAAAAGTATTAGTTTTCATACTATGGATGACCCGATGCCTTCTATCTATTGTTCCCTCTTTCCCAAGTATCCTTTAAGCAGCAGACTGACAAGGTTGAGTCATCCGCAGGGAGATGAGGGAGAAAGAAAGGAAGTAAGATGTAAAAGGGAAGAAAAGCTAGGGAAGAATGTATAAAAACAGCTTAGTTGGTTGAGAAAGGATATAGGTTCTATCTAGACTAGTAAGATTTCTTAATTTTTATCTTTACATTACTCCTCAATCACTATGCTACTTTACCAAATACACACTTCATGGCTGCTTAAAAAAAGAAACAAACAAATAAAAAACCTGAGAGCAAAACAAAACTCGAGAGGCATGATCTAAACGCTGCAAGCCAACCAGATGCCAAGAGGAATGCAGGCAACACACAGCAGCAACAGGACTGCCCGCTTCTCCTGCCCAGACCACAACCACCAGCTCAGTGGGAAAGGTGCATCTGCTGAGGACATGCCTCCTAGTGCCTTCAGGCTGTGGAGTCCTTAACTTTCCCCACGTGTCCGGATACTCAGGTAGTGACTGACCACTGCTTTCAAGGTTGTGAAAAAATTAGTATCTGAAAGGTTTACTCCATCCCACACTAGATATTTTTTTCAAACGAATCCAGTAAAATTACCCGAAGAAGTTAATGCAGGCTTATTTATTTATTTACTTGTCTTGGTAGCTAAAAAATACTGTATGAATATCACTAATTAAAACTCCTTGTTTTTAAAACAAACAAAATCCCCCACTAAATATGAAATTAGAGTAACTGTTTCAAAAAATAAAAACTACAGAGGAAACATGATACACAGGAGCAAAGAGTGACTTGTCACATGCTCTGGACTTACCCCTCAGACTTCTTCTCAATACTGTAAAGGCATATTGAGCAGTCAGCTCTAAACACTACCACCATGTCCCGGAAGACACTAAGCAGTAAGGTCTCTGCTTGTGCTTTGGTGATGTGAGCAAAGGCATTGTCCAGATTCGATGTTCGCAAATAAACTCTCAGCTGCAGAAAATAGAAATAAAGAAAACTGGAAAAACAAGATGCCTACCGGAGATGCTTAAATCCATGCTCTTTATCTACTGATGTTTTTCAAGTAAGAGAAGTTAAAAGGCTAATGTGAGCATTAATAATAAATGGATAATGTTTATATTTTGACAGAGAAGGCTCATTCTACAAATAATCAAAAGATGAAGTGATCAAAACTGAGACTGTACTATTAGATACTCCTTTTAGATCTGAATATTTAGACCTGATTTAAGGAGACAAACAATTTCTCAAAAATAAACACAAATCAATAAACAACCTTTACAAACTTTTCTTTTTAATTTATTTTTTAACTATTTACAAACTTTATAGAGAATGTCTAACAGATAAAAATCATCAGAAAAAGTATCTAGAACTCCTTATTATCCCTTTAAATTTTTTTTAAAGTAGTAACCTGATAAAGGAATACACTATTGATAAACTCCAACAACATCGAGGAATCTCAAAATAATTATGAGTGAAAGAGGACCAAAAAAAGAGTATGATTCTGTTCATAAACATTTCTAGAAAAATGTAAACTAATTCAAAGTATCAAGAACAAGGTTGCCAGACAATGAGGTGATGGGGAATTGTAGTTGGGTATGTGGGACAGAAAGAAAAATTATAAGGAACCCAAAGGAAACTGTTAGGGGTAATGGATATATTTATTATCTCGACTTTGGTGACTGTTTCTTGGTGTGTAAATGTCATTACATCCTATATAATAAAACGCTAATATGCAAATTGTCCCCTTGACCAGGAGATCAACCAGGGGGCTAGGCTGGCCAGCCAACTGTCTGCGGCCCCTTCCCCTGGCCAGCTAGCCCCAATTGGGGTGGGTGGGCTGGCTGGACCCCACCCGTGCACGAATTCATGCACCGAGCCTCTAGTTAGATTATATACTTAAAAGAAAAAAAGTTGTAACCTGAAATGAAAATGCCATTATTTAAAAACTAATTCTTGATTAAAAAATAAAGTTTTATTTATTTTCCAATAAATTACTTTTATATAAAACAAAATAGTGCTTAGTATCTTTAAAAATATAACAATGCTATTTTTTGAGAGAAAAAACTTACCTCTTCTTGACGGTCACTTATGTTATAACATGCAAGGACAATAAAATCATTCCACCAGGCTAAGCCCCCTGTCACAATCATATTTTGCTCCTTAAAAGAAAAAAAATTACCTTTATTTATGCTGCCAAAAATTACATTAATACACTAATAACATATTCTAAACAAATAATGAAAGCTGAAGTTATTTCTGCTCTAGTCTCATACTCCCAATTAAACATTACTCTAGGGCCTTTATTACTGATTCATATTCTATTGAAAAATATGAACATTTCTGTACAATAGAAAATACATCATTCAAAATTATGGGAATAATGCAGCATCATTATTACCACATTCAAAGACCCTCGTTTAAATTCTGGCTTTATCATATATCAGCTGCTTGATTCTGAATCCTAATTTCTTCTATAAAATGGTAAGTAACAATAGTGCTCTCATTGGGTTGATATGAGGATCAATGCACTAACATATATGAAAGCATCTTAAAGTGCCTGATATTAAATATTAATTTCCTATTTGTTCATGCAAAATTCAACTGCATTTGTATGCTACCCAAATATTCATATCACATGCACATAAGACAAGCAGAAAAATGATCTCAAATTTTGTGGAATGAATCCTGATGATATCTGATGAACTCAATCTAGGATGTAAAAGTAAATCCTCAAGTTAAAAAGTTATAGTCTCTGATCTTAAAGAAAATGAAAGACAAACCAACTATCTCAACACAAAATCATCAAGTATCAAATAGTTTATCAGAATTGACTCAAACATAATCCAACATCACTTAATATTTGATTTTATTTCTAAATAAGCAAACAGTGATTTACATTGTAGTTATTTCATACTGTAGTCTTCTTTTACTTTAAGAAATCAATTTTTAATTTAAAAAAGACTAACCTGGGTAATGTTTCCAAAAAGTTTCCATTTTTTGGTGAGTAAAGAGTAATGTGCAAAACCAAACTTGCCAACCACAGCAATATTCTGTCCAAGCTTATCAATCGCTGAAAACTGATTAAAGAAGAATAATTAAAAACTCTTTTTTACAAACCTATATTTGTTATTATATATAAAGAGCTTAGCATTGCACCAGGCAAATTGACTATTAATAAATGAAATGTAAAATTTAAAGATCTATGTATTTATATACAACTTACATTTAAGTAAATTATAGATGTTATACACTAACAATGTAAAAAGGATCAAGTATTAAAATCTTTACTTTTATTAATGCACTTAGTGAAAGGCTCAGTTCCCAGAATGCCTCTTAATAGCAAATGCTATCCAATGAAAGTTAACACCAACAAAATAACTTACCCGTATAGGCCAATTGGTCTCTAGATAGGTGCTGGAAATCTAAAGAAAATAACACATTAGTTTGGTAAGACTTATGAAATGAATTTAAACCTTAAAGCATTAACGTTACAATATGAGATTCATTTTCTTATACAATGTTTAAAGAGTGTCCAAATATGGGTATTACTAGCAGAGTACTTGGCATTTACCATTTGTATACCAGCCAATATTTCACATCTTCTCTCTCAGTCATTTCATTCTAAGTTTCTAGACACCAGGCTTTTCTTTATCTTTTGACTCTACACAGTTTTTGCTTGTTTTAAATATTCAATACTCAGCAAACACAGACTGACGAAAGGTTTTTAGAGATGCACCCACAGGGCCACCAAGCATTGTGTAGATCAGCCGTGGGCAAACTACAGCCCGCGGGCCGGATCCGGCCCGTTTGAAATGAATAAAACTAAAAAAAAAAAAAAAAGACCATACCCTTTTATGTAATGATGTTTCCTTTGACTTTATATTAGTTCACACAAACACTCCATCCATGCTTTTGTTCCGGCCCTCTGGTCCAGTTTAAGAACCCATTGTGGCCCTCGAGTCAAAAAGTTTGCCCACCCCTGGACTGTAGATGTTATCTACAGTTTGGGCTTGCTGATCGGACCTGTCCTCAAAACAACCTTACCTAATAAAATTAGAGCCCCTGCAAGAGCTTTGTTTTCATTATTTTTATATTTTTTCATTTCTGAATAAAAAAGCAATGATGTTTATGAAAGAAATGCTCCTGTTATATCATTGCTCAGGGCTAACCACTGGGTAGTTTTTACTCTATCTCTAAACAAACATCCATGTACATGTAATATTGTGTGTAAGCTACCATTTCTTATTGAGGTGTTCAACTTACTCATTTATAAGAACTTTTAGTATATTACCTATATTGACTCTTTATCTGCAACCTAAATAGTAAAAATGCCTCCTCATGTTGTCTGTCTTACATCTGTGTACATGGGGTCTTTGTATCACTCCAACAAGAATTTTAAACTTAACGAATTCTCTATGAGCTATCAATGTAGATTAAGTAAATTATAGCTTTACAGAGACTGTGATGTTTTTCACTAGCCTACTGATTAAGACATTTTCATGAGCATGTGGTGAATAGGGGTGAAAATTAACAAAATGAGAGAACAAGGAAAGAATCTTCTGATCTTGGAAAAAGAGAACCTTCAATTTATTTAAATTTATATTCATTTTACTCAAAGAAAAAGTATTACATATTCAAAAAAAGAAAGCCAAATTAAAAAGCCAAGAAAATGTCATCAATCCAGTGGGATTCTTTGCATATGAAGATAAAACAAAACCAAGTAAAAATAATATGCTGAAAACATCTGCATTAACATGGACAAAGTTTATTTATAAAACCACTCGTTAGACTTCACTTGTTATCTAGTAAGCCAACCTATATTCTAAATAAATTACTAGCTGTTTGTACATTAGAAAAATTTAACTCCAGTGCTGGAATTAAAGATAGCAGTGTCAGCCCTAACTGGTTTGGCTCAGTGGATAGAGCGTTGGCTTGCGGACTGAGGGGTCCCAGGTTCGATTCTCGTCAAGGACATGTGCCTTGGTTGCAGGCACATCCCCAGTGGAGGGTGTGCAGGAGGCAGCTGATCGATGTTTCTCTCTCATCGATGTTTCTAACTCTCTATCCCTCTCCCTTTCTCTCTGTAAAAAAAAAAATCAATAAAATATATTTTAAAAAAAAAAAGATAACGGTGTCACAATATATGCTTGAAGAATGCTTAACTTGTATCTTAACGGATATGCCATACTATTCAGGCCAGTAATAAAACTCACTTGATGGGTGAAATTAGTTCAGAATAATGATAACCTAAGGTCATGAACAGGTGGCAAAATAAAAGATGAGCCGTAACCAGTTTGGCTCAGTGGATAGAGCGTCGGCTTGCGGACTGAAAGGTCCCAGGTTCAATTCCGGTCAAGGGCATGTACCTTGGTTGCGGGCACATCCCCAGTAGGAGGTGTGCAGGAGGCAGCTGATTGATGTTTCTCTCTCATCGATGTTTCTAACTATCTCCCTCCCTTCCTATCTGTAAAATCAATAAAAAATATATTTAAAAAATAAATAAATAAATAAATAAGTAAATAAATAAATAAATAAAAGAGGAAAGTAGTTTTGTAGGGGACTGTAAGCAAAAAAAATTTTTTTTTTTTTTGATGAAGAAAACAGTCACCTGAAGGATGTATCTGGAGTATAACTGGGCCAGCCACCCATGACACTAAAAGAACTCCTTTCCCCAATATCTTGGTATTTCATAAGCATTTATGAAATGTGTGGGTGGGTAGAGCGTGAGGTGGGTGCCAACACGAGGAGTTTCTAATCATGGGAACCTAGGTTAAATCTTTTATGATCACACTCTGATGAATATCTGTAAGAAACAGTTTATTCTTTTAAACCTCAAAAGTCTCTGAGGTGCCACAAATGGTTTATTTTCAAAACTCAAAGTGCTTTATTACTCATGTAGTTTTGTATCTGAAGATGTCATAAAATAATAAAAACTTTTATTTTTACCCCAGTAGGTCACCTTTACTGATCTGTGCCACCTGAACTTTGAGCTCTGGCCCCAATACTGAGAACAAGAAATGGCAGAAGTAAGGAAAAGCGGCAGCTAACAAAAACTGCAGAAACTCAGGTCAGGATTCCATACTCAGGCCCAAAGTCATGCCCAACCACTGAGAAACTGAGTGCTGGGGTACAGAATCTCTACTCCTAAATTCTTAGGGTTCTCTTCAGTCTCAAAGAACCTAATTTTTTTCCCTTAAAGTCATTCTGCTAAAACCCTGTCTCCTGCCTAGACCCACTTCTGTCTGTAACTGGTGAGACTGTGAGAGCCCTCTTCCTAGAAGATTTGGTCTGTGCCAACACCACACCTGGTACAGAGGAATGAGAGTAAATCATTTATAAATAAAATAGCCTTTAGAATCCTCGCTGCTGACATGCTTAACACATTGTAGGTGTTTATCTCCCACATTTTATGAAGCTTACTCTTTCCAAATAGCCAGGTTAACTAGAAAACCAACATTTCAGAACACTGGATGGTAATGATTCGTGCACCTTTCAGAAATAAACATTTATATTACACAAAATGCTGATATTAAAATAAATGGCAATCAAAGAAGGAACATACCCTAATACCTCAAGCATACTGTTATTTTTGTTTTTAATTTCATATTATTTGTGCTCCATCTGTCAACAAACTACTTTCAAATTTTTAAAAAATGTGTAGCTAGGGAAACTAAATTAAAACAAACAAACAAAGAAACACCATCTCTACCAGCAACTACCAACCCTGCTTCTTATAAGTATCTGTGATGTTTTAGTTAAAGGAAAAAACATAACATAGAATCTTCTGATCAAGAAACTAACGAACACAAGGGAGAAAACTTAAACAAAACACCCAGTAATCTAGATGAGGAACAGACAGAGCAGCAGAATTAGCTGGAGCTTATTTGATGAACTCTAGCTGTACAAAAAGCATACAAACAAAGCCACTCTGATGGAGTATGTGGGCATTTATCCTAGACAGGAGTATATGTTGAAGGGCAGAATGTTGTCTTGACCTCTGTTTCTTCAGAAAATCATTACTAATGGCTAAGGAGCTGAAAAGTAAAGCATGAAATTACATGAACACTGTAAAACACCCCACCAAAACATCACCACACTGCACTGACTCATGTAGCTGGAGTGCCAGCAAACAAAATACAGGGTAAATCCAAGTAAAACCATTGCCAAAAGGGCACATTCTAGGTTTTAGCTCAAGGTCAGCAACATATGACATGATTGAGTATTTAGTACCGAGGTTGTGAAATAGGTTTGACTATTACTTTAGCTTACATTATGGTAAGAACAAGTCTGACACTACTCTGCTGTGTGACCTTCGGCAACTCACCTAACTTCCCTGAGCCTCAGTTTCCTCATGTATAAAATCCAGTAGGACTACAGGATCTCTGAGGTCCTCCCAGCTCTAAAAATTCTATGAGTCTATTATAACTTAATTGTTGTGGGAGTACAACCCTGGCATTATTTTCATGAATTTTAAGGAACTGAAAGAAATTAGTTAAAGCTAAATGAGTTCATTTTTCCAAATACTGTAGGTATCTGAAGAATAGAATGACAAGAATCTTGCTAGTACTTACTTCGTCTAAAGTTGTAAAATCAGTGTTATAGGATTCTAATATGGGATACTTCATAGATGGTTAAGAATCACAGAATCACTGAATTTTTGAGCTGGAAGGAAATTCAATTTTTGTTATTGCCTGAGGGATTTTTGAGTTCCAGACCTACCTTCTTTGATCCTCTGCTCTACTTGGCTCTCTGGCAACACAGACCTGGCTAGGCAGAACTGGCATTGATGCTAGGTCAGTGTAGAATGAATAGTTCAAAGTATGGGGAAATGAAAATAGCAGAGAAATGGCTATAGGAGAGAAGGGAGCAGTGGAAAATTTTAGTCAAGGAAGTAGCTGATGCAGTTTTATTTAAAATTGTTACTAATTATAAAATGGTATGCACATTGTTTGATTTTACTAATGTAAGTTAAATACACTTTATATTTTAGTGTATACCACATGTCAATGTAGGAGATTTTCTTTCTTTAATTTTTCACCTAATGACCATTCTTCTGTCTCTCATTATCTCTATTCAGAGTCAACTGAAAGTGACATGGGAACTGAAGTAAGCTAGTGAGGGAAGAGTACAGAATATAGAAGGCAAAGAACTGTGGAAAGAGAAACTGACTAAAACCATAATCCAAGAGTAGGCACTGATATACCTAAGGCATTTTGATATCAAAAGGTGAAAGAACACTCTCAGGTCTGAAATTGTATATTAAAGTTTCTTTCAAGTAACTTCAATTGATTGATTAAACTAATTTTATTTGGTATCAAAATTCAAAATTTTCATATTAAATGCCAATTTATCAGAATTACTATAAGAAACTAATTTAAAGTTGTACAATGAGTAAATAATTTGGAATAAGATTAAGTAATAACAAAATTAGTAACAATAAAGTTCTATACTGACCAGAAGTCTGCAAATTTGGTTTAAAGTCAAACAATTAACCTCAATATGTCCCAACGACTACAAGGTCAGCTGCTGCACAGGGTACTAATCAATACTGTTAGTTTCCATGAAATTACTACATTTTTGTCTATGCAAATTTACAGAGCTAAATTTATATCCCCCAAAAAGTTTGGAAGTAAAACAGTTTTGCTCAGTAAGAGGGCAAAACATAAACCCCCTATTTTTGAAACTGCTTACTATTAAAGAACTTAAAGAGGGTGGTAATATGCTCTACGTCAAGTGGAAAGAAAGGAAGCAGAAGACAAGAAAACAAGAACGTGGAAAAGCAAAAGAGAGACATGACAGTCAAAAAGGTCAAAAAAGTTCTCAGTTTTCTAAAGCAACAGAGGAAATATTTAAAAATCTGCTCCAGGTGCTGTCTTACCAAAGATAAGTCAACAGCCAATGAAGACTTACTTGGACCACATGCCAATGTCGATGTCCGAGTAAAGTGCTTAAACTCTGAGACTCAAAACCGCCCTCTGCCAATGAGCTGGGCTTATAGTGAACTGAAGAACTCCTGGGGTTCTGAGTTTGTGAGGCCTCTCCACAGTTCAAGTACAATCGATCCTCCCCCTGAAGCAACACCTGCTCTTGGTTACTCTAGATGAGGGGAAAAAAGGAAGCAGCAGGGCAAAGAAGGAAATAAAAACAACTCAGTATTAGGTAGGGGAAAGTAAGTAAGTGCATAAATTCAGTTTTATTACAGAAAATGTACCATATATCTTAATGGTGATTTTCCTCACAGAAGACACGACTACAAAATGATCTAATGTACTGTTATATTTCAATGCTTACTTCCCAGTGTAAATGAAAATTTTAAGTCCTTTTGTCATATAGATTCCAAAACATGCCCAGGTCTGCAACTGCTATAGCAGTATCTTTGATTACTACTCCAACATGGCAATGCTATGAGACTGTCCATCTGAGAACTAAACCTAACTACTCATTATCTAAGTTTACAAGTTAGTTTCATATAAAATGCCTCATGAATGGTGGTAAGAGAACATGTCTGGTTGAAAGCTTGTGTGTGTGCTCACTTGTGCCTACATGGCAGGAAGGGGTGGGTTGGGGATGGGGGTAACATGATGCTGGAGGATCTTTAAGCCACAGGAGGAGGAAGGACAGGCTAAATCTGTGGTCCTGGTTTGGAACAATTCAATGATCACTTGGTAAATGCTTGGTTAGTGCCAAGGACTGTGTCAAGTTCCGAGGATATTTAGACAAATAAGACAGTTTCTTAATGATTATGCCCTGGTTTTCAATCAAAGGCCAGTGTTCTCCAACACGGGCAAGATTCTTCACTGGCTATTCAAATCAGACAGATCAGTGCCCCTTGTAGTACAAATGTCTTGACATAAAGCTCAAGGGTGCTTTTAAATTATTATTTGGGATGGGGAGAACAAGAAATACTCTATGTTTTTCTGGGCATCCTTATTCTTCAACTATAGTAATAATATAAAAGATTCAGGCTAGGTCCACATTCTTTGTCCATGTATTGTAAATTTTAGCTGCACCAAATATTTTAAAACCCATTGGTGGCAGATATTTAGATATGCACTCCTAACATGTAATATATACTATTATTACATATTAACAATATATAATATTAATATATGTTATTTCAGATTGGTAAAACATGAAGAATTTACATTATAATTTGGGGCAGTATTTCGCAAAACAGGTTCCTAGGCCTATTTTCTTCAATGTATTCCTTAACATTTCATAGTTACATAAGTTTGGGAACTGGTTTTTATACACCAGCTCCTGGACTTGCATAATGCCCCCTAGCATGGAAAGGCCCTGGAGACCCACAATGAAGAAATCTCTACAGCTTTAACTCCCTTATTTCACACATAACATAATCTTTTCTTATCCTGTGTAATTGCTATGGATATTTCTCATAAAGCCTGCTGGAACACACTTTGAGAAAGGCTACTCAGATAAAGACTAAATTTTATTCAAGTTATTTAAGTAAATCTGTAAACACTGCTTTTCCTCAAATTGCTTGTGACCCTTTCTTTTAAAAAAACAACAGCAGCTCAAAAATAAAATTTTAGTGTAAATTTAATGGAAATTTAAAAAAACAATACAGAATCACAGAAAATATACAAAAGAAGATAATATGCCCATTTTAAGAGTATACTCAACACGTGTGTGTCCTAGGAAAAGTCTGATTCTAATATGAAAGCCACTAAAAAAAAAACAGTAACACCCCCAAAACAGTTATAATTAAATAAACTTACCATACAAGGGTTTATGGTGAGTGCACTCTTGATAAACTGAAACAGCAGAATGCCAGGCTGTTTAACTATACTCTTGGGCTCAGGCTCAATTTCAGTATTTTGAGAGCCAAATCCGCTGATTACCCATAGGTGATAGCCTTCTGCACCCCAGCTCTGAGAGAGAGAAGGAGGAAGAAAGAGAAGGAAAACGGGGGAAAATCAAAACACTAAAAAGTTTGTTATCCTTTCTTAGCTTCAAATATTCAAATTCTGAAATAACCAACAGCAGCATGATTAATGACTTTTGAAGGTAAGAGAAACTATGACAAACAACCCAGACAAGAATTTGCATCCACTACAAATACCTACATCGACCACATGCCAGCTGTCTCAGTGGAAACCCCCAACCCTGCTCTCTACCTACAATAGTGAAAACACTACACATCAATCTTAACTCTTCTCCATTAATTTAACTGACTCTCAAATACAAAGACATTCCTTACAGAGGAAGACCCAGTTGCCTATCAGTGGTCGGCAAACTGCGGCTCGAGAGCCACATGCGGCTCTTTCACAAAATACCACGTGCGGGCGCGCATGTACAGTGCGACTGAAACTTCGTGGTCCATGCGCAGAAGTCGGTATTTTGTGGAAGAGCCACACTCAAGGGGCCAAACAGCCGCATGTGGTTCGCGAGCCGCAGTTTGCCGACCACTGGCCTAGCTGAAGCTTGACAAAAAAAAAAAAGCACCCAAAACAGGAAGTTTGTATGGAGCAAAGAAGGATATGGAAGCAAGGTGGAGGGTTTTCACTCCACCTTGGCCAATCTATTTGGTTTTTCAGGGTATAAGTTTCTTCCTCTGTAAAATGGAAATGTTCAAATAAATTCTCCAGGCCCAGCAAATTGTAATCCTATCTAATAAAAGAGAAAAATGGTAATTAGCGTACGACCGCTACCCTTCCCATTGGCTAATCAGGGCGATATGCAAATTAACTGCCAGCCAAGATGGCGGTTAACCGCCAACAAAGATGGTGGCTAATTTGCATATGGAGGCATAATGCTGGGAGGTGAAAGGGAAAGGACGGAAGAAGCCCCCTGCCACTGATGGTGATCAGAAACCCGGGGGGGAGCTAAGAGCTGGGGGCAGGGCAAAGGCGGCCCCCAGGGCCGCCTTTGCCCTGCCCCCCAGCTGTGATCAGAGACCCAGACGCCTTTGCCTCCCTGGCCAGTGATAGCGGGAAGCAGGGGTGGAGCCAGCATTGGGAGCTGGGCAGGGACGGAGCCGGCAGTCCGGGAAGCTAGGGATCCCTTGCCCAGGCCTAAAGCCTTGGCCGAAGACATTAGGCCTGGGCAGGGATGGAGCCTGCAATCGTGGGGAGCTGGGGGTCCCCTACACAGACCTAACACCTTGGCCAGAGGTGTTAGGCCTGGGCAGGGGCGGAACCAGCCATCGCAGGGAGCAGGGGCGGAATCAGCGATCCTGGGCAGCTGGGGGTCCCCTGCCCAGACCAAATGCCTCGGCCAGAGGCGTTAGGCCTGGGCAGGGGCAGAGCGGGAGATCGCAGGGAGCTGGGGGTCCCCTGCCCAGGCCTAATGCCTTGGCCAGAGGCGTTAGGCCTGGGCAGGGGCGGAACCAGCCATCGTGGGCAACAGGGGCGGAGTCAGCGATCCTGGGCAGCTGGGGGTCCCCTGCCCAGGCCTAACACCTTGGCCAGAGGCGTTAGGTCTAGGCAGGGGCGGAGCCTGCAACCACGGGGAGCTGGGGGTCCCCTGCCCAGGCCTAATGCCTTGGCCAGAGGCGTTAGGCCTGGGCAGGGGCGGAGTCAGCAATCGTGAGCAGTTGGGGGTCCCCTGCCCAGGCCTAACGCCTTGGCCAGAGGCATTAGGTCTAGGCAGGGGCAGAGTGGGAGATCGAGGGGAGCTGGGGGTCTCCTGCCCAGGACTAATGCCTCCACCAGAGGCCTTAGGTCTTGGCAAGGGCGGTGCCAGAGATCATGGGTAGCAGGGGCGGAGCCAGGAATGGTGGGAGCTGGGGGTCCCCTGCCCAGGCCTGACACCTCTGCCGGAGGTCTCAGGCCTGGGCAAGGGGCCAATCTGGTGATCGGCGATCGGAGGGTGATGAGGGTCAACTCCTCTGGCCAAGGCATTAGGCCTGGGCAGGGGGCGGAGCCAGCAATCGGAGGGGGCTGCAGGTCCCCTGCCCAGGCCTGATGCCTGGGCCAGAGGCATCAGGCCTGGGTCGGGGGCGGAGCCGGTGATTGGGGGGATATGAGGGTCCCCTTGTCCAGGCCTGAAGCCAGGGTCAGAGGCGTCAGGCTTGGGCGGGGGGTGGAGCAAGCGATCAGAGGGAGATGGGGGTCCCCTGCCCAGGCATGATTCCTGGGCCAGAGGCATCAGACCTGGGTGGGGATCAGACCAGTGATCGGGGGGAGATGGGGGTCCCCTGTCCAAGTCTGAAATCTCTGGCGGAGGCGTCAGGCCTGGGCAAGGGGCCGATCAGGCGATCGGAGGGTGATGGGGGTCAATGCCTCTGGCCGAGGCATCAGGCCTGGGCGAGGGCGGAGCCGGTGATCGGGTGGGGGGGGGGGGGGGTTGGAGGGTCGGTCCCCTGCCCAGGCCTGAATCCTGGGCCAGAGGCATCAGGCCTGGGCTAGGGGCGGAGCCAGCAATCGGAGGGGTCTGGGGGTCCCTTGCCCAGGCCTGATGCCTGGGCCAGAGGCATCAGGCCTGGGCGGGGGGCAGAACCAGTGATCGGGGGGAAATGAGGGTCCCCTGCCCAGGTCTGACACCTCTGGCAGAGGCATCAGGCCTGGGCAAGGGGCCGATCCTGAGATTGGAGGGTGATGGGGGTCAATGCCTGAGGGCTCCCAGTATGTGAGAGGGGGCAGGCTGGGCTGAGGGACACTCCCCCCCCCTCCCCACCCAGTGCACGAATTTCGTGCACCGAGCCCCTAGTATTCTATAAATTCCATGATAGTAAAAAACAACAACAACAACAACAAAAAACCAACAACAAAAGAAAATTAGTGATTTCCAATCTGCAAGGCCAAGAAAACAGTAATGGGAAGTCTAAGAATTGTTACAAAATTTCAAAAGTGTAATAGTTTTACTTTCCCGTGATAAAAGTTGCACAAGCTAACTAAAATGCTTATTAAGGTCTTAGTTTGTGACTGAAATAACTTAGTGAGGCTGATAACACTGTCTGTTGCATGCCATTCAAAAGCACTGACTGGCAGTTACAGAAATGGCATTTGTTCAAAACCTATTTTAAAATATGGAGGTAGGACTAGACATCAACTAGGGTTCTTGGTTGTGAAAGGTTAGGAACCACTACTCAAGTCCCATGGGGATTTTAATTATTTAAGAAACAGAAGGTCAGAGCCGAAACCGGTTTGGCTCAGTGGATAGAGCGTCGGCCTGCGGACTGAAAGGTCCGGGTTCGATTCCGGTCAAGGGCATGTACCTGGGTTGCGGGCACATCCCCAGGAGATGTGCAGGAGGCAGCTGGTCGATGTTTCTCTCTCATCGATGTTTCTAACTCTCTATCTCTCTCCCTTCCTCTCTGTAAAAAATCAATAAAATATATTAAAAAAAAAAAAAAAAAAAAAAAAAAAAGAAACAGAAGGTCAGGAAACTTCTTCCCATGTAGAGCACTCACAGCACTAACATCACAGAGATGGTACGCAGAGGGACCGCAGTGAGACACTGCTTTTATGTAAAGACGGTTTACATCTCACTGCTTTCTAAAGAAACACATGAAAATATTGTTGTGAAAGCAACTACAATTTTCGTGATATACATTTATGGAAAGTTCTAAAAATATGCTCAAATAATGCACAAGAGCATGTCCTCCAGGAAAAATAGTCAATGAGCATTTCATTTCATGTTAAAAGGAGGTCATGAGAAGTGGGTGCTAGTGAGCCACATAAGAAATGGAGGTATATTTAGGAAATACAATGGTCTCATTTCACTATGGCACTATGTTCTCAATGATGATGGGGCTTGCTAAGAAAAACCAAAATTGAATACTGAAAGTTGAACAGCCTCCTGATTAAAACAACAAACAAAAACAACCTTTTTTAGAAGGAACTCCTACCATTTGCAACATCATGGATGGAACTGGAGAGCATTATGCTAAGTGAAACAAGCCAGTCAATGAAGGAAAAATACCACATGATCTCACTCATTCATGGATAATAAAGACCATTACAAACTTTTGAACAATAATAGATACAGAGGCAGAGCTGCCTCAAACTGATTGTCAAACTGCAGTGGGAAGGCCAGAGAGAGTTGGGGGGCAGGAGGGAGGGGAGTAAGAGATCAACCGAAGGACTTGTATGCATGCATATAAGCATAACTAATGGACATAAGACACTGGGGGGTAAGGGAGGGTAGTGGTTTGTCAAGGGCGGGGGGGAGGGGGAAAGGATACTTATGTAACACACTTTGTAATACTTTAAGAGGAAAATAAAAAAAAAAAAAAAAAAAAAAAAACAACCTTTTTTTTTCAAAGCAAGAACTGCATGAGAAGAGTTTGCTGAGACAAAAATAGCTTTGTAATTTTATCAGACCAATGTGAAGGGGAAAAAAAAAAAGAAAAATCCAAGTTTTCCACACTATATCAGTATTTCATAGAAAGTACTTACCATAGACTTGATCTTAAGGGGATCTTTTTTGGTACCATCAGACCTATAACTAAAGGAGAATAGAAACTTAATTAAAAAGAGT